>NC_050579.1:179179037-179479037 GCF_011100635.1 Trichosurus vulpecula
AATGCAACCATGATTAGAAGGAAAGCAGAAAGCTGGGAAACAATTTTTACAGCATGTATCTCTGATAACAGTCTCATTTTTCAGATATACAGAGAACTGAGTCAAATTTATGAGAATACTAGCCATTACCCAATTGATAAATGGTTAAAGAATATGAACAGAATTTTCAGATGAAGAAATCAAAGCTATCTATATGCATATAAAGAAGTGCTCTAAATCGCTTTTGATTAGAGAAACACAAATTAAAACAACTCTGAAATACCACCTCACACTAATCAGATTGGTTAATATAATGAAAAAGGAAAATGATAAATGTTGAAGAGGATGTGGGAAAATTGGGATATTAATGGACTGTTGGTAGAGCTGTATACTGATCCACCCATTCTGGAAAACAATTTCGAACTATACCCAAAGGGCAACCAAAGTGTGCATACTCTTTGATCCAGCACTACCACTGCTAGATCTATATCCCAAAGGGATCACAAACAAAAGGAAAGTCACCTATATGTGCAAAAATATTCATGGGAGTCCTTTTTATGCTGGCAAAATATTGGAAATTGAGAGGATGCCCATCAATTGGTGAATGGCTGAACAAGCTGTAGTATATGGATGTAATGCAATACTATTATGCAATAATAAATGATGAACAGGCACTTTTCAGAAAAACCTGGAAAGACTTGTACAAACTGAAGCAAAGTGAAATGAGCAGAACCAGAAAAACATTGTACACAGTATCAGCAACATCCTGTGATGATTAGCTATAAATGAGTCAGCTTTTCTCAGCAGCACAATGATTTAAAACAAGTACAAAGGATACACAAAGGCAAATACTATCTATATCTATATTCAGATAAAAAACTGATGGACTCTGAATGCAGATCCAAGCATATTATTTTCATTTACTTTATTATTTCTCTGGTTTTCTCTTTCCTTTTGATCTCTTTCTTTTTCCACAACTGTGATGAATATGGAAATGCCTTACATGATAGAACATGTATAAACTATATCAAACTGCCTACCATTTTCAGAAGAGGGAATGGGAGGGAGAGGGAGAAAAATTTGGAACTCAAAATCTAAAAATGAATCCTGAATTTTTTTCTTGATATATAATTGTGGGAAAAAATAAAATACCATTTAGAGCAAAAATAAAATAAAATATTTGGGAATGCTGAGGAGATTTTTTATTTACTTTATCAATTGATAATGACTTTTTGGTGTTTCACATTTTACATTTTCTAAAGAAGTTAATTCTTAGTATTTCTATCAGATATTGTAATCTTTTATACTGCTATTCTAATGCCAAGGTGGGCATAATGCTAGATACGGATTTCATATAAATCAGGGCCCATAGATGGCTAGAGCTCATGTTTGTAATTTAAGGATTTTAAAATTCATTTTACATAGCAAATCTTTCAAGGAGACAGGACAAATGTTATAATTTGCATTTTTTAAAACATTTCTATTTTACAGATTAGGAAACTAAGGTCCTGAAGAGAAAATTGATTATCCATATGCTTTGTCCTAGGGCTCATCTGTACTTTATAATACATAATTAAATTGCCTTAAATTAAAAAATTTCCATATATCACAAATCATGAGGCTGACTTTGCATAATTCTGCCTCACCTAATTCCAGTTTGTGCAAGTCAAGACATCACCCATGATCTCGCTGGTCCTTTTTGAAAATGAAGGATGAACAGCAACAAAGCAACAGTCATCAGAACTACTTTCTAATGATTCAAATATATAGGAAAGTTGATTAGTGTAACAGAAAAGATAAGCAAGACACAGAACTAATCAAAATTAGCAATCCAATATTCAATAAAGCCATGAGCATAGATTACTGAGCTAAGGAATCTCTTTAGGACCAAAAAAATGGATTAAACTGGATAGCAGTTTGGCAGAAATCAGATTTGTTACATGTTATACCATATGTCACAATAAGGTCAGTTTGTAAAAGGTAACACTAATGTTCTTAGGAAAGGACAAGATCAGGTACCTATCACAACAATGTTTAAGGGGTAGAATACTTAACTAAGCAAGGTATAGAGTGGAAAATATAAAATGCAATTAAGGCAATTCTGAAATTCTACCTGAAACCCTTCAGAGTGGCAAGCATAATAAATAAGGAAATGATAAATGTTGGCGAGGCTATGCGAAAAAAGACCCATTGATAACATTCCCTGTTGGTGGGGCTGTGAAGGGATACAACCATTCTGGAAAGTAATTTGGAATGATATAAAAAGTTATTAAAAACTGTTTGCCTTCTGACCCACATCTACCACTGCTAGGCCTATGCTCAAGAGATATTAAAGGAAGATGAAAAGATGCTTTGTGAAAAAAATATAGCATTGTGTGTGTGTGTGTGTGTGTGTGTGTGTGTGCGTGGCAGCAAAACTAAAGGTGGAAACTGAGAGGATGCTCAACAACTGATGTATAGCTGAATAAGATAGTATATGAGGCAATACACTATGTGTAAGAAATGAGAAAATAGATAACTTGAAACATAGAAAGATTTGTATGAAATGATGCAGAGTAGTGGAGTACAAATAGAACACTTTATGCTATAATAGCAATGTTATAAGGTGAACAATTTTGAATTATTTTATAAACTAATATAGAATGAAATAATCAGAATCAGGGGATAGATTCATATAATAACAACTCTAGAGACAAGAAACTTTGAAAACAGTAAGTAAGTGTTACGATACTAGAAGACTGATGATGAAATATGCTATCCATTATAGCATGATGATAAATGTAGGGTATAGAATTAGATATGCAAAATTATCTGTATCTCTACATTTGTATATAGCCATTTATCTATATATACTTTGCACAAGATATTTCCCCCCTTTCTGGTTAATGGGATGGGATTAGTAGGGAGAGTAAAGATTTTTTTAATTGAAAAAAATTGAGGTAGAGGATATTACAGATACTAAATGCTGCAGGCAAGGTCATTATATTATTAAGTTTACTTAATTATTTTTCATTGATAATAGAGATCTCTCATGAAGCAGGAGTTATCTCTTAATGTAATATAAAAACAAAGCACATCAATAAAACTGAAAACATAATTACTTAAAATAGGCTACTATAGTTTGACTAAAAAATCATAGAAATACATGAATAAAATAAATGAAGACAGATTTAGAAGACAGATCTTACAAGTAGGGAAATATGTGCATCAAATTCCACTAATAAAATTCTAATATGAAAAATGAATATGCATATACACATATATTCATATATTACATTTACATAATTATGTATATGTATGTGTCTATATATGTATGTATCTATGACTGAGTCCCTCCTGATTTCATAAGTACTCAAAAGATACAACCTGTGTTCACAAGAATTACCATCTATAAATGACCATGTGAAACCATGATCCAAATTACTACTAATAAAGAAAATTTAAATTAAAACTGCAAAATTTTATCTTACATCATTCACATTGGCAGAGATGAGAAAGGTCACAAACAGTCTTGATGGGACTTTATTGAAATAATCATGCATTTTCTTAGGTATAAAATGGTCCAATTTCCTGTATTTCAGTTTAGAATTATGCAAAAAAAAAAACATGATTAAATGCACCATACCTTTGATCCAGTGATTCCTAACTCTGAAACTCAAGGAAATTAAGGACAGAAACAAATGTCCAAAAGATAGCAAAATATCCATAAAAGCACTATTTATCACATCAATGAAATTAAATCAAAATAGGTGTTCATAAATTGAATTGAACATAATAGGTTGTTCATCTCTGAGAATTTAATTGACTTGTCTAAGGTCACACAGCAATGAAAGTCAGAAAATGTCATATGAATGTAATTAAATACGTTGTGCAGTAAGAAACAAAAAATTGAACAATACAGAGAAATATTGGAAAATATGTATGGACGGTTCTAGGTTGATATAAGTTAGAACCAAAAGATAAGTCTATCCAATGACTGCCATAATGTGAATTTAAAGACTAGTAAAAGGAAATCAAACTCTGAATAACTGAGAAACCAGTGAAGAATCCCAGGAACAGATAAGAGACATACTGCTCTCCTCATGGTAGAGAAGAGAAAGACTACTAGAACAGACAGTTCTATAAACAGTCAGATGTGTTCACGGTATTGAATGGTTTACTCAGTTTTCTTTGTCACAGAGCAGGATTCAATATGGAATGGGGAGAGATTTTGGAGGGCAGTCTTTTCCCCAGGAATTACACTGATGTGGGGACAAAAGGAATCAATAAAAATGGGTTTTAGAAGAAAAAAAGTCAATAAAACTCTCAAAACTGTACTCAAAGGAAAACAGCATTGAAAGCCATCAGAACTCGGATCCATGTAGTGATCAATCAGGACTTCAGAGGACTGAAGGTAAAGCATGCATGCTGCCTTGCAGCAGAAAGACTGTTGTTGTTATTTTTCAGTTGCATCCAAATCATCATTTGGGGCTTTTTTTGGCAGAGATACTGGAGTGGTTTGCTATTGCTTTCACCAGCTCATTTATACATGAAGAAATTGAAGCTACAGGGGTCACACAGCTAGTAAGCATCTGAGGTAGGATTTGAACTCAGGTTTGCCTGACTCTAGGCCTGGTGCCTGATCCAGTGTGTGACCTAGCTGCATACTGAAATAAAAGCATGAAATAGGCCCCAAGTTTTTAGACATGACCAATATGTTGATTAATTCTGCACAAATCTGTTTCTTTGTTACAAGGAAAAGTTCCATTAGAGGTGGCAGGGGTTGAAGGAATTGCTGGGAAGTAACATTGATATAGCAAAAAATAAAAATCACCCATGAAAATGTTACTCAGGTTACAAGGCACCCTTCAAATATTGTTCTTGCAATGATATGTTCCCTAACCATAACTGTATGCAAGATATTTCTTTTCTTTGAGCTCTCCTTGCTTTCAGAATATACTGTTTTATATCATTCCCTATATAAACATTGAAAGTTAGGGCTTCTAGGGGCTTCAAAATTCATGAGTTCAACCAATTCTCTATTTTTTTTACATTACATTTTTTTAATAATTTTCAACTGTGGAAACTGAGCTCCACACACATAGTAGGTGCTCAAAATTGTTTATTGGAAGACTGATTCAATAGCCACACAGTAGGAATAGAGCCTGTCCTGCATTGGAGGAGAGAATTTCATAAGAACACAGGTAAGCCCATCTTTTTTCTTTTCCCAGGACACAACTTCAATTTATCCTCCCTTCATGTAAAAGGGGAAATAGAAGTTTGAATTGTTCTTTCTTGGAAATAATATTACATAACATCTCTCCTGTTCATTACATGGAAACCAATTACTTGAAATTCATTTACTGACATATTGAGAAATGCTTAGAACATTTTTGGAATTAAGAATTTTAGAGTTGGGAAATATTATACAACATTTTTACTTGAAGAGAAAAGTTTTTGAAAACTCAAGTAAAAGAGAATTTTATAGAAGGAGATGGAATAAGCACAGAGAAATTCTTAAGATCTTAATGTAAGGATGGTATGATGAAGAGAATGGACAAGGGAGCAATGATTTCACAAGATTTCAGAATTGTGGATTTAGAATGGGAAATGAGGAAAACACAAACTTTTTTTTGAAGAGACTTGTCAGAGTGAGATTTACAGAACTTATCTGTATTTTTGAACATTTGTTTTTAGAACTTTGAGTTCCAAATTCTCTTCCTTCTTCCCTCTTCATCTACCCTGCTTGAGAAGGCAAGCAACTCAACATAGACCACACAAGTATCATTATGCAAAACACTTCCATAATAGTCAGGTTGTGAAAGACTAACTATACTTCCCTACATCCTATCCTGTCCCCCTTTATTCAATTTTCTCCTTTGACCCTGTCCCTTCTCAAAAGTGTTTGCTTTTGACTACCTCCCCCGTCCATCTTCCTTCCTCCTATCATTGCCCCCTCTTATCTCCTTCCCCCATACTTTCCTGTAGGGTAAGATACCCAATTGAGTGAGTATGTTATTCTCTCCTTAAGTCAAATTTGATGAGAGCAAGATTCACTCATTCCCTTTCACCTACCCATTCTTCTCTTTCATTATAACTGCTTTTTCTTGCCATTTTTATGTGAGACAATTTACCCCATTCTATCTCTCCCTTTCTTCTTCTCCCAATATATTCCTCTCTCGCCCCTTAATTTTATTTCATATTTTAGATATCATCCCTTCATATTCAACTCACCCTGTGCCCTCTGTCTATATATATGTATATTCCCTTCTACTACCCTAATACTGAGAAAGGTCTCATGAGTTACAAATATCATCTTTCCATGTAGGAATGTAAACAAAATGGCTCAACTTTAGTAAGTCCCTTATGATTTCTCTTTCCTGTTTACCTTTTCATGCTTCTCTTGATCCTTGTATTTGGAAGTCAAATTTTCTATTCAGCTCTGGTCTTTTCATCAAGAATGCTTGAAAGTCCTCTATTTTACTGAAAATCCATATTTTGCCCTGGAGTATTATACTCAGTTTTGCTGGGTAGGTGATTCTTGGTTTTAATCCTAGCTCCTTTGACCTCCAGAATATATTCCAAGTCCTTCCATCTCTTGATGTAGAAGTTGCTAGATCTTGCGTTATCCTAATTGTGTTTCCACAATACTCAAATTGCTTCTTTCTAGCTGCTTGCAATATTCTCTTCTTGACCTGGGAACTCTGGAATTTGGCTACAACATTCCTAGGAGTTTTCTTTTGGGGATCTTTTTCAAGAGGCAATCAGTGGATTCTTTTAATTTCTGTTTTCCCCTCTGGTTCTAGAAAGCAGTGCAGTTTTCCTTGATTATTTCTTAAAAGATGATGTCTAGGCTCTTTTTTTGATCATGACTTTCAGGTAGTCCAATAATTTTTAAATTATCTCTCCTGGATCTATTCTCCAGGTCAGTGGTTTTTCCAATGAGACATTTCTCATTGTCTTCTATTTTTTCATTCTTTTGGGTCTGTTTTATAATATCTTGATTTCTCATAAAGTCACTAGCTTCCACTTCTCCTTTCTAAATTTTAAGGCAGTATTTTTTTCAGTGGTCTTTTGGACCTCCTTTTCGATTTGGCTAATTCTGCCTTTTAAGGCATTCTTCTCCTCATTGGCTTTTTGGAGCTCTTTTGCCATTTGGGTTAGTCTATTTTTTAAAGTGTCATTTTCTTCTGTATTTTTTTGGGTCTGCTTTAGCAAGTTGTTGACTTGTTTTTCAAGATTTTCTTTCATCACTTTCATTTCACTTCCTGATTTTTCCTCTACTTGTCTTGATTTTCCAAATCCTTTTTGAGCTCTTCTATGGGCTGAGACCAATTCCTATTTTTGTTGGAGGCTTTTGATGTAGGCTATTTGACTTTGTTTACTTCTTATGTCTGTATGCTTTGATATTCTTTGTCACCAAAGAAAGATTCTATAGTCTGAGTCCTTTTATGCTGCTTGCTCATTTTCCCAGTCAATTACTTGACTTTTTTGCTTTTTGTCAGGGTATGACTGTTTTTAGGGTGGAGAGCGCTTTGTCCAAAGCTTCCGGGGTTTTGTGCTGCTATTTTCAGAGCTACTTCTATTCTGAGGTGGTATGATACTCCTCTCCTGGCCTGTGCTCTGGTCTGTGAGTGCAAGCCCTCCTTTCTGCCATGTAACTGCCAGGAGGACTCCATCACCACAGCTAACACAAAGGTCTGCCACACCAGTGCTCCTCCTCCCCCAAGAACCACCAACCAGGACCGAGACCCAGATCCAAGCAGGACACAGGGACACAGCAAGAGAATCTTGCCTCTGTGCCAGCAAAGAGATTCCTATACTCCTGCTCTGATCTGCTGCTTGATTCCCTCCACTATATGTGGGCCTGAAGCTCCAGAAGCATCTGATGCTGGACCTCTAGAAGCAGCCACAGGAACTTCTTGCTGCTGCATCTGCAGCTGCCTCCACCTCACCTATGGCTGAGGCTGAACTGTGCACTTCTCTCACCCAGATCCAGCACTTTTCCCACTGACCTTCTCTGTTGTCTTTGGAATTTGTGGGTTGAGAAGTCTGGTAACTGACACAGCTCATTGATTCAGGGCCCTGAGGCCTGCTCCACCCAGTCTCCTCTGGCCTGGTCTGTCCTGGTGCAGTCCCACTGCTCTCCACTCCCAGCACAGTGCAATACACCCTTCCCAGAGTCTATCCAGGCCATTTTGTGCTGGGGACTTGTTTCATTCTGTTATTTTGTGGGTTCTATAGTTCTAGAATTTGTTTAGAGTCATTTTTTACAGGTGTTTGGAGGGATGTGGGGGAGAGCTTAAGCGAGTTCCTGTTTTCAAGTCACCATCTTCTCTTGTCTGTTTTTTGGTAATAAATATTTAATTTGTGTATATAAATATGGAACAAATATTAAATATACAACTACATATCAATATATCTATACCTCTAGGTATCGATACATATGTGTGTATGTATATATATATATATATATATATGCATATATGTTATTAATATATATCAGAACTGGAAAGATATGTAAAAATAAGTAATGTATTATTCCAGGGAAAATAAGGTAGTTATACAAAGGACAAGATCAATCAAAGGGTTGTGATATATTTTAAAAAGGAGAAGGACTCTCCTGCTGCATGTGTGTGGGGGTGAGAACAAGGGGAACAAAAAAGATAAGGGTTTCATTGAGCAGGTGGTGTCTGAGTTGAGCCTTGAAGGAAGGGAGAACTTTAATAGACATATGTTTACATAAAACCTGAAGTGGGAGGCCCATGATCAGCATATTGATGTTGATAGGCTCAAGACCTTGATTAGGGGAGAAGAGTATAGGTGAATCCATTCTAGGCATGGGAGATCTGACATAGAGCAAAATAAGAATAAAGAAATGAAGGTAGTTCAGTATGGCTATATCTTAGTGTGTGTGAAGGGGTTTAGTGTAAAAATAGCTGGGAGGATGGGTTGAGGCCCAACCATGGAAAGTTTATAAGCCATGCCCCTTGGTGTTTATGCTTTTTTTCAGAAAACATCAAAGAGACTCTGAAGAATTGCTAAGCAAAGAAATGAATGGTCAGCGTAGTTCAAGGACCAGTAGTGATTTGGCAGTGGCATGAAGGATAAAAAAAAGAGGGTATGGACTGGAGGCAGATAGATAGGTTACAGGGCTATTATAATAGTCCAGGGGAGAGTAAAGGAGAAGATTTGTATGAATAAATATAAATGAACCAATTAGAACCAGCAAACATATGATAATGATAATATACAGTATACATAAACATAAAAACATTTAAAAAATCATGGACACATAAAACCTACAAGCACAAGGACTATTATGATTTGATTGGGAAAAAAAAAGATAATTGGACTAGAACTGGCCCCAGATTGCATGTGCATAAATACATTACCCTGGTTCCAAGGGTGAGATGGAAAACAATGTGTGTGGAATATTGCATGTGCTATTAGACATAGTTGGTTTGTTTCAAGGAAAGACTCATTGAGAGTGGAGCTAGAAGAAGGGGTATGTGCAGCAGTGACTATGGTGTAATAATATAGGGCTTAAATGTAACTTAAAATATCCAATGAAAATTATTTTTCTTTCAAGATGCTTTTATAACTGTCATATAGCTGTTTCTTATATACTTGATATATTTCCCTGATTAGATTGTAATGTTAAGAAGAATTTTACCAAGGTGAAACCCTAAATAACAACCAATAAACAAATGAGTGAATCAGTGGGTAGAGACTGAATGAGATATAACCATATTTTCTAAGTATAGTCCACCAGGCACTATACCTCTTTGATTTTTAGTCCCATCAAATGAGATATAATTGTAAAGCACTTAGCAAGTGCCTGAAATATAGTGCTTTATAAATATTATTATTATTATGTAAGAATAATAATGCCTGAACTATATGTCTCAAAGGCTTCTTATAAGGGTCAAATGAGATAATGTATAGAAAATAGCTTTGTAGCAATGAAGTGCCATATAAATTTGATGAATAAATTCAATAACATATAAAAATGTTATATATTGTCTAGATTAGAATGTACTATTGGATGAACAGCCTATACAATTTGCCCATTAGTATGTAAAGAGTCATTTGGATTACTTTTGGGGAATTACCTGGTTCTTTCAATAACTTCAAATTTCTCTCTGAAAGAAAATCTCTTTATTTTAATACCCATGATCAGGTGGAAATGTCATGTACTTATAAGTTATAGAATAATACATTTTTTTAAGAACTAAAGTTCAGAATGATTCAAAGGCTAGTGGAGAAGTTCATGGTGCCCCTGAACATGTAAGCATGTTGCAGCACATTACAAATAAGGAATTATAAAGAAATGTCATTATGGTTTTCATCAAGTAAGCCTATAACTAAAAAAAAAGTGATAGATAAAGTGAAAACAAGAGATAGTCGATTGACAGGTCATGCACTCCATTGGTATTCTCAACATATAAGGAGAACTAAGCATAACACGTTAGATGGACCATTTATGGTAAACTTTTGGGAAGACATAAACAGAAGTCAAAGAATGGGCAGGCAATAGTGAGGTTGTGTTCTGCATCACTGAACTGAATGATCTAATGGGTAAGTTTACAGATCAAATGGGGCATCAGAATAAAAAAGAGGCAATTGTCTAGGAAATGAAGATTAACATATCTATTAATATATTATATTATGTACAAACTGGCAGAAACAATAAATACTGTGGGAATTCAGAGAAGGATTATTTGAATTAAGGAAAGGATGTCTGAATATGAATGGGAAGGAAACTTGCCTTCAATGTATTGAATGATATGATACAAATGCATAGGATTTTGATTGGTTGATGGGAAATAGGGCATTAAGTATTAGGGAAGTCACATGAGTTAGTGCCTTGCTCCTATCTACAAAAATTACTTGACTCTTGAAAGTCAATACTCCAATTTCTAGTGAAGTCTTTAATTTTGTACAGTTTGAATTATCACAAATTCTTAATTAGTGGGTCATGAACAAATTGGATTTCATTATATCTGTGAATAAAGTTTTAATATGATCCAATGGCATTTTCTTTAGAAGACAGCATCCCATTACTTTATCTGTCACTTATGATTAATAACCTATTAAATAATTGCTTTGACTCAACAAATCATATTGTGCACACAACCTATTGTCAGGTTAATTTTTCAGTCTCTGTTTCTGGTTTTTAAAAACCTAAATCCTATATTTTCCCACCTATCATCCCCATCCTCCAACTAGATTGGTAATAATATCATTCTATCATTCATGGGAGGGGAGAGGGGGAACAAATAGAAAAAGAAAAATAGATTTGCAACTTATAGAAGATTAAAAACCAAACACCTTGTTATTAATGAAAATGCCTGGGGACCCTTTGTACTGGAACTAAAAGAAAATCAAAGCTTTTACTTTCTGCCACCCTTCATTCATCTTGCAATACTAACACATGCCTAGATAAAAATCCCTCAAGATTACCATGAAAAATAAAGGATGATCCTGATATACCTCATTTTCAATGTGGAGAATGGAAGAATTCTAATTCTAAGCTAAAGGTCTTTGTGGGGCTGATATATAGGTGACAAGAAGGAAACTGATTTCAAATTTACTTGAAAGCAACTATCTAGGATTGAAATAACTGAATGCTTTGTTATCAGGATTCCTATGCACTGTCAGAGTACTGAGTATAACAAACTAAAAGAACTCACAGAAACAGAAAAGAAGGTGGTTGTGTGATAGGGTTTTTTGTTTTGTTTTGTTTCCTCCAATATCCCTGAATACTCTAATGGATCTGTGATCTCATATATGTGGGCACATGCCATAGCAATACAGATAATAACCAAGATATGTCATATGAAATTCAGTTTTTGTCCTTTTCTTTCCATAAATCCACTATACGAGGTCAACTTAATATACTAGGGATCTTCTTCTACAACTCTGGACATGGAATGGATACCAATGGAACATGCAGAATGTCCATAAGTATCCTTTCTTCTCAATATGTGACTGTCTGAACTCCATTTCTGGTCACAGATTTCTCTAATGATAAGCTTTATGCTACTTATCCTACAAATTTCTTCACTAGGTGTATATTACAGCCCACCATGTGCCTCCCCATTGCCCTTTAGGTAAAAAGTACCATTAATTCCTTATATACGGTGCCAGCTATAATATGTGTCCATTCTGTGTCATCAGAAAAATATCAATGTCAAATCAAGTCCTGACAAGATATATTTATTGATTGCCTGCTCTGTTCCAGGCACTGTGCAAAGTACCGAGGCTATAAAGGCAAACAAACAAAAAACAGTCCCTTCCCTCAAGGAGCTCCTAGACTGACTAGGGTTACAATTAAGTCAACAGCAATGTATATAAGGCTAACAAGAGAGGCCTTTTGTTTCAGAGTGAAGATTGGGGTCATTAAAAACACTGCACAATTTCCCAGAGGCAATCTAGACCACTTTCTTCTTCCTCTACAATTACCTCGACAATATTCTACTTTAAATCTATTTTCTAAATTATGCAAGTAGTATATACCCTGCCCTAGGGGGAATCACAGCCTTGGCACAGATATCTTTAGACAGGATTATCTAGGTTATATTGCTTACCAATATCTGATTAAATGAAATGAATTAGCAGTTGAATTAGCCCCAGAGGGCCCCAGGTTCAGTTCTAGGCATCAGTGAGTCTTGGACTACAATCAAATCAATTATACCTTTCTTAGTATCATCCAGGGATATAAGGACATTAATCAAGGGTACATAATGAAAGTCAGATGTGACTCTCAGTGCCTCTCTAGTTCCTCTCAGAGCTGTGTCCTCAGTCCTGATGGCCATCACCCACACCAAGTTTAAAAGAACTCCAGTCCCCTCCTTGCAATTGCTTTTATATCTCCTCGAGTTCTGGGCACCATGTCAGGTCCTAGGCCTCTCACACAGTTATTTAGTGACAGTAGGGTGCTTGTGCTGTGGTCTAGGGGTATTGGGAACCTCTGGACACTTGTCCAAATGTCATCTCAAAGGAAAGCATCGGATTATGTATCTTAAGGATCCTTCTAGTCTTGTAAAGTACTATGTAACCTATAGGTGATTTTTTATTTTTATTTTATTTTAGAGTGAACTATCATCTTCTAATTTTTTGCCACTTTAATTTTTTAACATAGTTAAATTTCTACTGTTCTACTGCCCTTGTACTATTTTCTATCTGTGAAGCCGGAGCTTGAAATATTTGTTATCTTTGTACCTAAGGCTAGTGGAAGAGGCCAGCCCAATACCTACCACATTACTCAATTATAGAGAAATAATCAAGTTAACTCTCTTTAACATATCCAAGACTCACATTCATTTTGAGTAACAGATAGCCAATATTTTAGACTTTCCAACTTCAGTTCAGTCTTAGTATGTTCCCTAATTAGGTGAGCTGCTTGAGGACAGGGACTTCTGTGCATGTTTGCATTTGTGTCCCTAGTCAGTCAGTCAACAGGCATTTAATCCCCAGGACTTAGCACATAACAGGCTCTTAATTAATGTTTATTTTTCATTAATTCATTTTTTCATGCATTTTTTCATTCATTCAAGGTAAATTCTAGGAATGGGGAATGGTTTAAAAAAAGACAGGAAGATGAAAGAGGACAGAAGAACAAGAGATGGAAAGTTCTTAGGTTTGACTGAAATAATGAACATACGAAGCAAAGTAGATGTAATTGGAAAGGCATGTTGGAACTACCAGGATTAGGAATCTATATTGTATTTAAGAAATAATGGGAAAATGTTTAAGTCTTTTTTTAGTAGAAGAAAAACACAATCATAATAGTGTTCTAAGAAGATTATTCAGGCAGCGATGTGAAGGACAGCTTTGAGAGGAGATGGATGTTAAGAAGGAAGACCATTGAGGAGACTCTTGAACAATATTCCAGGCAAGAGATAATGTGAACTAGGGCAATTGTAGTGGGAGTAGGGAAGGAATGAAACATGTGATTGGCAAGACATATTCAACTGGATTCGATCTCAGATTGGATGCAGTCACTGACAGTAAAAATTTATCACTTATTCCAAGCATATGAACCTTAGGTGACTAGACTTTCAAAAGAAATTGAGAAGCTAGGGAGAGGGAAGGTTTTGGGGAAAATATGAGGAGTCCATGTTTTATCTTGTTAAGTTTGATATACTGATGGGACTTTTGGGTGTAGATATAAAGCAGACAGTTTAAAATATGGGACTGCATCCCTAGACACAGGTTATGGATGGAAATATAGATTTGAGAATAGTTTACATAGAAGTGATATTTAAAGACATTAGGATGAACTAGATAACTTAGTGAAAAAGAGGAGAGATAAAAAAACAATAACTGAGAGCTGAGGACTGTCTTTCAGAACACCTATTACTAAAGAATAGCAGAAAGAAGAATCAGAACAAAAGAGAAAGATGAAATGGGCAAAGAAGTAGAAGACAAGGAGAGTATAGTTGTCATTTGTTAGTAGAGGAGGAAGAAATGTATGGAAGGAGGACATGGTCAATACTATCCATTGTAGCAGAGATGTCAAGGAAAATAAGACAGAGAAGAAGAGAAAAAAGTATGAGAAAAGATGCTAATGCAGTTGGTGATGAAGGGGGCATGACAAAATTACAAAATGTGGCTGAGGTAACTAAAAGTATAGAAAGAAGACAGATTACAAGGGGTTGAAGAGTAAGAGAGAGGTGAGGAAGCAATGTGGAAGCAGCAAAATATAGTCTAATTTTTCTGGAAGTTTGGTGGTGAACGGGATGAGAGATGGTATATTAACCAGAAATTCAATTACAAAATATTTCTTACCTTGCCAAGTCAGGCACATTTGTTTCTTTCCCCTAGTTTTAACTTAAAAGTATTTCCCCTGAACCTGACCATTTTGGTTTATCTACTAGATTTGAAAGTTCTCCATTCAATAAAATAAATACTCAATTGCTTACTATGTGCTAGGCTCTACGATAATGTCTGCAAAGACAAAAATAAAATTGCATTGTAATAAAGAAACATATTCTACTGAGGGGCTGGTTTACAACATTTACACATACCAAGAATAGTTCAAGACAAACAAAGCGGGGTGAGCTGTAACAAGAGGGGCATCAGGTAAAGGTTTAAGACGGAGATGGCACCAAAGCTGAGCTGTGAAACTCATTATAATTTTGTCATAGCAGCATGTCTCTAACTAGAGTATCTGTTAGGTCAAAACAAAAACACATCAATTATTTCTTTAACATATAGATTAAGCAATTTTAAAAAATCCAATCTCCTTGGATGTCTTTGTACCAGCAACATTTAGGTATTAATATAACAAAAGTGGGATAATGTATGCAAAATAGTTCATAACTTTAAAGTCATTGTATAAATGTTAGCAATCATATTTTGGGAAGCTAGCACTTTTTAGTAGGTCACCAAGATTCAAAGCTATTTGGGTTTTGAAGGTAGGAAAAGAACAGATTTGGCATTGGGAATAAGTGCAATAAGCAATGACCTAAAGCACAACACAATTGCTTAATATTATTTAAAGAATTTTTTAGTGCTATATAATGATACAATAAGGAATACACATATTTTTAGTGATAAAAATTCCACTCTTCATGGAACCTGGCATTTATCTGGGGTCAAGACAATTTCTCTGACCCTAGATCCCTCATGAAGTTACTAAAACACCACGGGCCTCAGTTTCCTTATTTGTAAAATGAGTAGGTTGAAACAGATGACCACCAAGATAATTCTTAATGTTGATAATATTTTTTCATTTCATTGTGATAAGAACCATTATCTATCTGGGTTCTCTTTCATATGATTGAGACAACTTTTTCTTTAAAAGGAAACTAAGCTATCCCAAGGATTTACTTGACCAGGGGGCTCAAGCTATGTCTTCCCTGACCCGGCTCCATGGTGATCTCTAGAAGTACTAATGTGACTTCCTGGCCATATAAAGGCATAAAAAAGCGTTGAGCAAGGATCTTAAGATGTAGTAGATGTCCCAAGGCAACGGGAATCACTACCCACCACCTTATGGATCAGACTTTTTTTTTATATGGATGTGAGCAGGTTGGGTGGTTCTCACCCAAGTATCATTTGTATACTATGGCTAAGTAGACATTCTTTGATAACTATTGAGTGTCCAACAAATATTTCATTTTTTTCCAACATCAACATCAAAGGAAACTAACAAGAGATCAGCTTGAATGAGACCTACCCATTATATTTTTGATTTCTTTATTAGTGATTTTTTGCAATAATAGCAACAACAATAAACTATATGGGAATGAGACAGAGCACAGTTCGTTTCTAAATATGAGTAAGGGAAACCAATGGATGTTCTCATTGCAAAGTTGCCCAGGAGAGAGCAGAACTATATGGGCACAATGCACTAGATACTGTAATGTATACTACCGGCAAGCAAAATTTTTCTACTTCACTGGTCTTCTCACTATCTCTTGAATGCTTCCCTGACTAAATGTAAGCAAGATAGTGACTCTTTTCCTTAGGTTCCTGTTTCCACAATCTGGCTAGCAGCTTCTGTGGGGGTGTAAGATCCACCCACAGCCAGCACCCAGAAAGCTGCCAACAGCACAGGTTCTTTTGATCTGCCTTAATAAGGAAAGCAAGGTTAAAGGGGTTGACAAGCTTACTTTAATTCAGCACACAAATATCATTCACTTAGTTCAGGGGAAAAAGCCAGCACACCGAACTTCAGAGCAAAATACAAACAAATCACAAACATCAACAGACAGACCCAATACAATTCATAGTTACCAACATCTAGGTTCAGCCCGGGAGCTCAGAACAAGGGCTGGCCCAGAGTCATGCGCACCACCACTGCTGCTGCAAAGAGCTCCCAAGAACAGATACCCAACCCCATGGTTTTTATATCTTTTCCAGCATCAGGGGTGAGTCACACATGTGACCCACCCACGTGACCTGGAATTGTCACAAAGAGGTGGACATAAACCCACGTGGTCTAAAAGCCTCTGCTCTTCCAGACATGTAAACTAGGCCCTCCCTGGAGTTAGCCCCACGTTGGGCCCCACCTTAGTTGCCAATCCACACCCACTAAGGTTTTACACCTAATAGGGGTTTGGGCCTGGGGCTTAGCACCTAGTAAGGTTCAATAAATTACTCAAAGGGAACAAAAGCCAAACTATTCAAGGGCACTTGTTGAACTAAGTGCTAAGGAGCCCATTTTTGCCTACCAACACAGTTCCTAAACTGTTTTTTTTCATCATTTGGCAATCTGGTGTTTCCTATGGACCCCTTCAATTTCATGAGTTCTAGATTAAGAACTTATAAGAATGACTCCAAAATGAGTAAGTGGTTTTCACATTTCTTCAAGGTTTGAAAGTCCCAAGGGCACCATTTGAAGTATGTATCAGTGGTGAAGGAATAATTCTTCCTCAATTTCTGTCTAGAGACCCCTCCACCCCCCTATACCCAGAGGCAGATAGGTAGTGCAATGGATAAAGCCTTGGCCTCAGAGTTTACTAGTGGTGTGACATTTGGCAAATGACTTAACCTTCTAAAGTTGTGAAGATCACATGAGGTAATATTTGTGAAATGCTTAGTACAATGCCTGGCACATACTAGATACCTAATAATTGCTTCTTTCCTTCCTTTCCTTTCCCTCTAATCTCACCCAGCAACTGGCTTAACCTAAGGATAGGTCACTTTCCAAAAGCATCCTTACTTACACTAGAAAAACACTACCCCAGACACCAGTGATCCCATTGAACCCTAACTCTTCTCCCAAGTGAAGGAATACCACCTTCTGATGTCAAAATTCACACTAGCATCTTTTCATGCTTGTGGCACATTTTCCTGTCCCCCAATAACCTCACCAAACAATCATCCTTGGGCTCCGTTCACAGTCTGGTGAATGATTTACTCTATTACGAAAACAACCTCTTCATATTGTCCGAAACTGGACATTTAGATTATCAGCTGGATGGCTATTGGGGTAAATGGGAGCATCAATTGATTGTGTAAAACTTAGCAATCTATGTATGTTTCCTTGTCCCAACATTCCATTTAACATATTTTAACAACAATGTTGCTCGCCACTACTGTGACTGTGTAAGACCAATAACACCAGCACACAGGAGGGCTGCTAGCATAAGTTCTTTGATCTATTTTTCTAAGGAAAGAAACTTTAAGGCATTAACAATCTTACTTTAATTAAACATACATATATCATTCACTTAGTTCAGGGGGAAAAGCCAGCACGCTGAACTTCAGAGCAATACAAACAGACATTACAGGGACAATATAAACAGACCAAATCACAACACATAGTTACCAAAGAGAGAAGCACCAACATCGGGTTTTCTTCAAAGCCGGGGGGCTCCAGCGGCTACCCAGAGTCTCCCCATCAACACTCTTCCAGTGAGTGAGAGCCCCAAACCTCTGAGTTTTTATACCCTCTTCAGGGTCAAAGGACATCGCAAACCTGGGCCTCAACCCCATGTAAACTGGACTTTCCCTTGAGGTAAGCAGGTCATCAAAGCATCCTGATTTAATCAAAGAAACAAAGACCATATTCATCAAAGGCATTTGATTACATAAGAGAAAACAGTGAAAAAGTCCCACCCTGCTTAACCTTGCACTTATTGAAAGGGGTTCAAATATAACCCCCATGGAGCCCATTTGTTTTTAATCTTAGTCTGTCCTTATCCTCCATGAGTATTTGACATCTTTTAGGGACAGTGTAAACAAAACTATGTACGTAAAATAAGTGTGCTAATTAATTACTATTGTTAATAAATTATTAATATTAATCAATAATAAACATGAATAAACATTTTATTTATTCATAAATTGGACATTGCAACAACTCTAGTTCTTTCTTGATGCAATATACCATGTTTGCACCATTATCAATGTTGTTTCTTTCCTATTAAAAGAAAATAAAATCAAATAATACAAGCAAACACTGGAAAATAAAACTCATTTCCAGAATCTTGGACGAGTAAGAATACCATACTTGTAATCTAGATTCTTACACTGACTACCTATGTAACCTTTTGGAAGTTATTTACTTTCTCTGAGACTTATTTTCTCATGAGGGTTTTAGACAGAGCTGCAACTAGGGTGGAGTGATCAGGGCTTTGCCCCAGGCCTTGAAGCATAGATTCTACTAACAAATCATATGGGAGCACAGAAACAGAATTTTCAAAGCTAAAAGAAAGTGCAAAAGCCATCTACTCCAAGTTATACCTGAAAAATAATTCCCACTGAACCTGGTAAAAAGTTAGCATGAATAATTCATTAAAATAAAAAGTTTCTTTGTGTGAACTCCTCCTCTTCACCCAAATTTATGGTTGGATAGCCCTGTTTTTTGAAGAGAGAGCAGAATTACCCCTAGAAACCTGAAATTTCTGCCCTTGGGTATGTGTCCCTTTCTCTCTGTCTCCTTCCCTCCCTCTGAAACAAAAGAAAACCAAAAAAATACCCTCCCTCCCAAATCAAACAAAAAAAAACTAACATGACATAAGGTAAAGTTTCATATTTGAAAGAAAATGCTCAAAAGGAAAATGCTAGTTATAGCTATGGATTTGCACCAGATGATTTCTAAGGTCTTTTTTTTCCAGATTTTACATTTTTTGAGTTTATGAATTTGTAACATTTTATGAATCTGTGAAAAATTTTGTGGAGGTATTTTTGTTTTCTTGTAGATGGCTAGATTAGATGAATTATAAGGTCATCTAACACTAGGAATCTTTGATTTTGTGACTCTTTGAATCTATTTTCTTATATCTTAAGCCACATGTACCATAATAATGTGGAGTAGAACAGATTCTATTTGTTGATTATATTGGTTTTATAGGAAATAATTCAATCCTTTAAATATCTACACGTAGAAGAAGACTAGAGTTTCCTTCTCAGTTCAATATTACAAAAGATTTATAATTTCACTGATTTGGATACTGTCTAATCTTAAAACTCTTACAAACTTTAATACATAAGTTTCAATGAATTTGCTGTGACCAAACTAAAGAGAAAATAATCTGATGGTTAATCTTTTCATAATATAATTTTCTGCAATTAAAATGCTTGTTGGCAATATTTTAATAATTGAAAAATAAAAGTATAGAAAAATAAATGACTTTGTGGAAGTCACACTGGCCTCCTTAGGGTGTAAAAAATCCAAATGTATTCTAAATTCTAGATTATTGTCTGAAATGTTAACAATACCAAGAGCCATATTTGCATGAACTGTTTATAAAGAAGATATGCAGTGACTTGAATGAGAAAAAAAATATAGATATTTTGCAAGCAACTACTATGTGTGTGGCACCGCACTAGGAGTTGAAGGAACAAAAACAGAAGGAAAACTCATATTCCCTACATCAAGCTTGATATACAGATAGCCAAATGCTATAATCATAGAAAGTTAGAGCTGGAAGGAAGCTTTGAGTTCCTCTAGTCCAAATTCCTTATTTTAGAGATATGAGAAATAAGGCCTAGAATGGTAAAATGACTTTCCTGAGGCTAATTCAGTTAATGGAATAGTGGAAAATGCACGCTTTAGTTTCCTCATTTGCAAAATGAAGAGTTTAGATAATATTTCAACTAGGATGCAGTGATAAGGGCTTTGCCCCAATGATTAAATTTTAGAGTAAGATATCAAATCCTTATGTGTTACAGAAACAGAATTACAGAATCTTCAGAGTTATAAAGGAGTTTTAAGTTCAATTCATGTCCAAACAAAAATTCCCGCTTTGTCATGTAATTAATAAGAAATAATTTGTTAAGTAAGAAAACTTTCAATTTGCCATTTAATTTTTTAAATTGCAATCCTAAGTCCAATAATACTGCTACCACAGTACACAAATACATGAAAATTTCCATGGATTTGTAACCTTATCCATGTGATCACTTCCCTTGGTGATAACTACAACTTGTCTATGCTTTTTCAACTTGTGTAGTTCTTCCCCACCTTTCATGAATATTTCACACAGGACTGATTCCCCCATGTAAGACACTTCCTCCAAGTCTTGTCATATTTTGTAAGAATCAGTGGAAAATTTGGTCATCCCATCAATTCTCCCTCTCAACACATAACTGGCCCACCTTAATTAATTTCTCTAATAAAAATATCCTTAATATTAGCCTTCTGCCAAGTTACTAGCTTAAAATCCATTCTAGCCCATACTGATGACTAACAAAATGCATTCTCATTCTTATAAGCAATTTGAGATTCAGGATCACTTGTTAGACCTCAGTCAGTCACATGAATTCTAGGAAAGAGTTTACATGCCTATCTAAGACACTATAAACACATATTTGACTTGAAGAATTTACTGCTAACTTCAAACATTATAGGCACACAAAGAAATAAACAAAAAACAAACAAAAAATGTCAAGGACAAAATTCAGAATCTTATAGGATCGGAAATGATTGGTTGCTTGCTTTCACTTCTCACTATCATTTCTAACACTTGAATTTTATCATCTAAGTTTCATATCCTAAGATAAATAATATTTCAAAATCAATGGTTAGGGAAGAATTTCTCAGAAAATCAATGACTAATAACCACCACCACCACAACTACCATCATGACAACAAGATCAGCTGTGTAGAGGCTTACTTGGGCACACAAATTTGCATTTAGTAAAAATAATTTGTATTTGCATTTTGTTATGTAGTTCTATTGAGATCCATTTACTATCTGTTTTGTGGCTAGGGCTTATCATCCCAGGGAAGGTTCATTACCTCTACTAAGCAGAACCATTTAGGTATCTTGTGTAACACTAATGCCTCAACTTCTCTTTGCCTTTTTTTGTTGTTTTGGGGGGTATCTCTGAAATGGCAGTCAGAACAGAAAAATTTATAGGAGGTGAAAAGAGAAAGTGCTCCTCCCACATCCTTCAAGATATGAAATTAGTATATTGGCAAAGGGAGAACAAGAAAAAATATAGCAATGTATGATACAAATATAATATCTTCCAGTGACATTTTGTCTTCCCCCCCACCCACCTCCCCCCAGCAAAGATATTCTAGGAGTGATTTGGGCCTGTCATCCATTTTCTATTTCTCATTTGTTGGCCTTTTATTTCTTTTCATCTGCAGACTTTCTCCCCCGGAGCTCACACCATTCCCATCACCCTTCTTCTGTCTTACAATAAGACTCCATTTTACCCAGATCTCCCAATTTGTTCACTTTTAGAGGACCTTGTCAGGAATTTAAGCTAGAGATCTGACTTGGCTCAATGCTCCAATGAAAAAGGACACCTCTGAGATTAATAGCTCTCTTTTTCAAATCCAATACCGGGTTTCTCCTTGAGTGATTGTGACATACACAATAATAGCCTCTGTTTATACATACCTATCATATTTTATACAATTTCGAGGACTAAATCAGACACCCAGTGTTCAGGAACACACATTTCATTCTTAAAGCTGTGCCAGCAAGAATGCTGAGTTGATATTTCAGGTATTTGAGACAAAAATAGATCAGAACACATTCCTGATCCTCTCTTCCCCATACCCATATATCTTGCTATCTCGTCAGCATTCTGTATATAAGGGCACACAAAGAGCATGCTTGTTTTCTACTTTCCAATAATTTTGTTTAATAATAACAAAGGATGTATAGACAGTGTGCTAAAATTTCAAGTTGAAGATGAATTTTTTGGTTTTCATTGAAAGAACAATTTTTCATGCTGAGAGTATTTTACAGTTTTAGAATCACAAGTTAGAAAGGAAAGGGGGAGAAGGGGGGCGAAGAAAGAAAGAAGAGAAAGAAAGAAAAGAAGAAAGAAATGGATGAAGAAAGAGAGGAGGAAAAGGAGAAATAGAAAAAAGGGAGAAAGGAAGGAAGGGAGAAAGAAGGAAAGGAAAGAAGGAAGGAAAAGGGGAGGAAGAAAGAAAGGAAACAAGAAAGGGAGAAAGAGTAGAACAATTGAAAGGAAAGTAAGGAAAGAGGGAAGGAAAAGAAAATGGGGAGGAAGGAAGAGGGAGGGAGGGAAAGAAAAGGGAAGGAAGGGAAGAAAGAAGGAAGAAAAGAAGGAAAGAGAAATGAAAGAAGGAAGGAAGGAAGGGAGAAGTGATAACTATCATAAAATTCTGACAGTCATTTTTTTCTAGTTGTGAGATTGTGGACAAGTCACTTACCCTTTTGTGAAGTTTAATTTTGTCATCTCTAAAATTCAGGTAAAGAAATCTGAGATGTATACTTCATATGGCTGTTGTGAGGATCTTTGCATTTGTAAAGTGCTGTATACATTCAGCTATTTAGAGCATATTGCTCTTTACATGTTAACTTTAGCTTAATGTTTACACACTTACCTTTGTTTCAATGTGTACCTCAGGAAATATTACCCTCTGTGGGTGTTCTCTTTCAACAGAAAGTAGTGTGCAAAAAAGTCATGTATTTTGAAGTTCATAGTTTTCCTATAACATTTCAAAACCTCTCACTGATTTCTCATGAAAAGACCTATGTGTGCACAACTATTTTGCTGGGTAAATTCCTAGAATAGAGAGAACCTCCATCTCTGTCTGCTCCTGTGCTTCTCTCCCTCTCTCTCCATCTCTTTGCTTTTGTTTCTCCCTCCCTCCTCCTTCCCCCCTCTCTCTTTCTCTCTCCCTTTCACTTATTATCAGTGAAACATTGAAGCAACTGAACAAATATATGAAGTCAAATGACCAATAATTATATGCTATTTTATTTCCATCTGCTTATTTGCCTTTGAAGGGAGAGATGAATGCAGCTGCCACATGCTGTAAAACCTGTTAAAGACAAAGATGGGGTCCTGAGTAATTGTTTTCCTTCTGTTCAGCCTTCATCTTGAAGGATCTGCAGCCTCTTTATGGGTTATAATATAATTGTGAGTTTCTGTCCTTAGAACTTGTCTTCAGCTTTTCTTCAGTGATTTACATATCAGCTGGCAGTCTGATCAACTGAGGTAAAGACTCTTACATCTGAGCCTGTTAGCTATGTTGCCCTCTTCTTGACTACATACCTTGTGTACATTTGTCAATGAGAAGGGTGAGTAGGAGGCATCTCTACTTTCTTATGAAAGCTGAGTACTGTGAGTTTCTTTTGTACATAATAACTGCAGGTGCTTTCTACCTCTGAAATAATCCTGCGACCTGATAGCTGTTTTTCACATTCTGTGATCATGGCCAGGTCTCAGAATACAACAAAGGCGGGAGATTGTTGCCTTCCCCTGGGTTGCTTAAAGTTACAGTCCTGATCTTTTGACCCTTCATTTCAGCAAGTTTGATTGCTCAAGGAACCCCAGTGTACATATTTGGCGCTGGTATGACATATGGCTGTTCACTTGATTGTGAAAGTCTTAACACTCTCAGAGTTTTCAAAGAACAGACAACGGCAATTGCTTCTCCTTGCACAGGGTTATGTGACAACAAAAACCACAAATGTGAGCCTGTCACTTGCACACTGATCTATTCTAGGCTCTAGGATCTACATCCCTCAAATGATTACAGTGAATTTGAGCTCCAGCCTTCCTTGGGATTCCTCATCCCTGTGTGTCCTGGGGCTGTAGCTCCATAAAAGAAATGCAGGCAGTTCCCATTGGACAATATCCAGCAGCTGGAGTTTGCTTTTTTAACAAAATGAAATCTATTTCAGTGAGGGATTTTTCACTAAGTAATGAGACATCCTTTAAAGTGACTAATCTCATTGCACTTCTAATCTTGTCCAATATAGAAATGAAATGGGCTCGCAAGTATTTAAATTGTTTCCTCACTGACTCTTGTTCTCTCACGTAATAGCAGCAGCAGCAGAAGCAACAGCTCCCATCAGTCAGGGCAGATGAGATTTTTCTATCCATGCTCTTTCTGTGTACGTTTATCTATTTACTTAAATGATCGGGTATTTTTCCTCCAGAATGTCAAGAACAGATCCCACTTGCACACCATGTGCGTAAAGATCCCTGCTTTTCTTTGTCCAGTAATATAACCTCTTTCTATTTTTGTTTTATCTAAAGGTGACCTGGCTTGTAGAACTAAGTGCTTTTTAACCACTAGAGGGAAACATACCAATCTCCTATGAGCTCAGCAGCATCTACAAAATGGCACAGAGGACCCTTAGGCAGGAAAAGGCTGCGGTTTTTTTTCTTTCTTTTCTTTCTTTCTCTTTTTGCATATTGACAATAGCATGATGAAGAATCAGCATAGGGGACATATCGATCCAAACATTTTTAGTGAGGATTATTTTCTTTTCATTGAACTGTCTTGGGCTAGTTCCAGAATACAGTAAATTAATTTCTGAAATGAATACTTGTTTCAGAGTGCTAAGGATATGTCTAAATGATGCAACGTTTACTAAATATACTATATCTAAGGAACAAATTCCCAATCTCCTCCCTCTGCATTTTGCCAGGCATATCTGTAAGTATTACAATCCTATCAAAACAAAAAATAACTTCTGAGTTTGTCTTTGTAAAAGCAAAATTACTAATGGCCCCGGCTGCTCATGCCTCAGTTTCCTTTTTTTGTGACATATGATAGTTGGAGTGGATGATCTCACAAATCACTCCTTTAGGAGTTGTTTCTTAAAGTCTTTGTAATGTATGCTGGCAGAAAAGATTATTGAACAGCTCTGTTGGCTGAATTTTGTTGTGTTACAAGGAAAGGTTCATAGGGCATGGTAATGGGAGATAGGTGGATAACAGGTAATTTTACCCAGAAATGACTGTTATCTAGAAACAAACAAACAAAAAAGAGCATTAAAGAATGTCTTTATGCTGTAGTATGAGTTCATTTCCACTAGGCTTTGGTGACTACTTTGTGGAACCAGAGAAGTAACGCTAGATTCAGAGACTGGAGATTGAATTAGAGTTCTTGGTCTGCTGCTAACTACCTGAGTGATGTTCAGCAGTTCCCTTATAAGGCCTCCATGAGTCTCTGTTCCCTCAATTCTAAAATGAGGGGGTAGGACCAGATAACATTTAAGGATACTTGCAGCTCTAGCAGCCCGTTTCTTATTTTTAAAATAGATTTTATTGACATATTTTGATTTTATATCACCTTGATTTCCTCAGTAACTCTCCCTCTCTTCACTTTCACAAAGCCATAATTTATAACAACAGTTAAAAAAGAAAAGAAAAAGAAGATAGAAAAAATTCTACAAAACTTTGTGTGTGTGTGTGATTTCACTAAGTGTGATCTTCCACAGACCTGGACCACTTGCTTTTTTGCGAAAGTGTTTTGGGGCCATGGAGGTATAGTCTCTTACCTCTTCTTTGGGTCTAATGATTAATTTACTTTTTTTAATCAGATATAATTATGTTACATCAAAAGTTACCTCTTCAATTCTTGCATGCTATCTTTTTGGTGTAGAGGAGTCTATTAAGATGGAGAACAATAACATGAATGTTAACTGCTATATTATAGCACCCATCCCTTCCAGTTTCTATGCATGTGTAATTCCTGTGCTAGATAAAGGAGGATGCTGGACATGGCTATTCCTTTCAATGTGCTTTTAGTCTAATTGTGTATTATATTGCATATATAAATTAATATGGAATAAACTAAAGTGTAATAAATTATCAGGAAAAGTATAAAGTGTATAAAAGGGGGTGGTAGAGCCAAGATGGTGGAATAAAGACAGGGACTTGCCTGAGCTCTCCCCAATTCCCCTCCAAAAAATAATGTATCAGAATGATTTCTGAAGCAGCATAACAGTGTGAAACAATTTTCCAGTCCAAGGCAACTTAGAAGGTCAGCAGGGAAGATCATCAACAATCTGTCTCACTGGGGTGAGAGTGGAGTGTAGTCTAGCACTGGCCTTACTTCAGCAAGCCAGTAGCAGGCCTTACAGGTGACTGAACCAGCACGGGCAACTGAATCAGTTGTGGTTGTTTCCATAGGCTTCAGCCCATGGATAGTAAGGGGATCAGAAAACTGATCAGAAGGGGATTACAAGGAACCCTTTGCTGGGTTCAGGACTCTTTCATTGCCTGTAAGAGGTTCCAGGTCACAGTCTAAGGATGAGGAGAAGGAGCAGTAACACACTAGAACATGTAGTCAGAGGGAAACAGGGGCCCGGACCACAGTTCCAGGGTGGAGAAGAGTGCTTGTGGTGATTCAGAGACCGGAGCACAGGCCCGGAAAGCAGTGACCACACTGCTCCTTAGAGCATACCACCCTGGAAGAACTGAAAACTTAAAGATCCCCAGAACTAGCTCTGAAAAATCAGCACAAAAACCCAAAAGTTTAGGATAGTGCCCCCTTAACTCCAGGAGAAGAGCCAAACTTTAACATAAAGTTAAAAATCAGGATATAGATTGGGAAAACGAGCAAGCAAGAAAAAAAAATAGAACCTGACTAAAGAAAGTTACCATGGTGACAGGGAAGATCAAAACACAAACTCAGAAGAGGACAACAAGGTCAAAAAAGGTAAATACAAAGCCTCAAAGAAAGATGTGAATTGGACTGAGGCACAAAAAGAATTCATAGACGAGCTGAAAAAGAATTTTAAAAATCAAATAAGTGAGGTAGAGGAACGATTGGAAAAAGTAATGAGAGTGCTGCAAGAAAATCATGAAAAAGATTTAACAGCTTGGTTTTAAAAAAGCCACAAAAATACTGAAGAAAATAACACCTTATAAACAGAAAAGGTCAAATGATAAAAGGGGCACAAAAATCCACTGAAGAGCAGAAGCCCTTACATAGTAGAATTAGCTAAATAGAAAAAGAGGTACAAAAGCTCGTTGAAGAAAATAATTCCTTAAAAATTAGAATTGGTCAAGTGAAATCTAATGACTTTGTGAGACATTAAGAAACAATAAAACAAAATCAAAAGAATGAAAAAATAGAAGAAAATGTAAAATATCTTATTGGAAAAACAACCGACCTGAAAATAGATTGAGGAGAGATAATTTAGGAATTATTGGACTACTTGCAAGCCATCATCATAAAAGAGCCTGGACATCATATTTCAAGAAATTATCAAAGAAAGCTGCCCCAATGCCCTAAAATGAGAGGGAAAAATAGGAATGGAAAGAATCTACTAATCACCTCCTGAAAGATATCCCAAAATGAAAACTCCGAGAAAATATTATAGCCAAATTCCAGAGCTCTCAGGTCAAGGATAAAATATTATAAGCAGCCAGAAGGAAATAATTCAAATATCATAAAATCACCATCAGATAACACAAGATTTTGTAGTTTCTACCTTAAAGGTTCAGAGGGCTTGGAATATGATATTCCAGAGGGCAAAGGAGCTAGAATTACAATCAAGAATCACCTACCCAGCAAAATTGAGTATAACCCTTTGTAAAGCCAATCATGGCAGCACACCTGAGGACTGCTGCTGTGAATAATTTTATGGGTCTAATTGCATACTATAATGAACTCTCTATTCAGAACTAAACATTGCTCAATAAACTAAATCATAACATTCATAGCAACGTCCTTAAGCAAAACATATCATTATATGTATATGTATATATATGTAATATATATCATAATACTCAGTATGTCATATGACACATGGTATATATAATTGCATTCAGTAGCATTCCCCAAAATAATTGTTTACATAAGCTGGGGGTCCCATGCCAGGGTCTTCCCTAGCATAACATAGCATCCTTAAGGGGTAGCAGAAAATACAAACACTATCCACCCAAGATCACAGTAAGTTACAATCTCTTCAATCAGAACAGAGTGTCCAAGTAAAATCCTCTTTCATCTTGACTTGGGGCTGTTTTCTGAACATGGTTCCTTCTCCATGGGCCAACTGCTCCCAGCTCTTGCATGGGTTCATAGGCAGTCAACTCTCTGCTCCTGCTCCTTGTCTTAGCTCATGGGGACTGCTCTACGCCAAGCTCTTCCTGCTCCTGCTTGATAGCAGGCTCCAGGGGCTCCTTCCCACAGCTTCTATTTCTGGGAAAGCAAAGCTTAACAGGGCTACGACAATATTAACACACTTTAACAGCACTATTATTAACACAGATCAACACATTAACAGATTAATACATTAACACAGATCAACAGACAAGGCTTCCGTTTGAGAAATTAACTCAGATCAATAGATAGGACTTCTGATTGACAAATTAACACAGATCAACAGACAGGACTTCTGTCTGAGAAATCGACACAGGTCAACAGACAAGGTGCCGATATCACAAACATTCTTTCTGTTAGGCCTCCAAACAAGCAAGTTCCCCTAGCCTGCTCATGCTTGCTTTTCTCTCGCAGCTCTGCTTCTCTCTCCTCTACCTATAC
Organism: Trichosurus vulpecula; assembly: GCF_011100635.1. Taxonomy (NCBI): domain Eukaryota; kingdom Metazoa; phylum Chordata; class Mammalia; order Diprotodontia; family Phalangeridae; genus Trichosurus; species Trichosurus vulpecula. The sequence goes on from NC_050579.1 coordinate 179,208,181, forward strand.
CTCTCCTTCCAAGCAATATATACTATTTCCAATCAAAGACTCTTGTTTCAATCAAAGACTCTTGATTCAATCAAAGGGAAGACTCAATCAAAGGCACTTGATTGGCTTAGTGCTGAGAAGAACTCCAAAAGAAAAAAAGAAACAGCCAAAAATCCCATTTTGCTTGCCCTTACACCCTTCAGGGGGAAAAATGGATATTTAATGAAATAGGGGACTTTCAAGCATTTCTGATGAAAAGACCAGTGAATAAAACATTTGACTTTCAAATACAAGTCTCTAGAGAAACATAAAAAGGTAAACAGGAAAGAGAAATCATAAGGGATTCAACAAGATTAAACTATTTACATTTCTACATCGGAAGATGGTACTTCTGATATCCTAAGAACTTTATCATTATTGGTGTAGTTAGAAGCAGTATACATAGACAAAGCATGGATATGAATTGACAGTGATGGGATGATATCTTAAAAAAGTAAAATTAGGAGGTGAGAAAGAAGGATGGTTATGATGGAACTGACTATGGTGGGATATCAAAAAAAAGTACAATTAAGGGGTGAGAAAGGGGGATCCACTGGGAGAAGGGGGAAGGGAGAGGTGAAATGGGGGTAAAATTACCTTACAGCAAAGAGGCATGAAAGAGCTTTTACAGTGGAGGAGAAGATGGTGGGGGGTGGCAGACAATTCTTGAACCTTACTCTCATCAGAACTGGCTCAAAGAAAGAATAACTACACACTCAGTGGGCATAGATATCTAACTTACCCTACAGGGAAATAGGAAGGGAAGGGGTTAAGAAAAGGGGGAGGAGAGATTGATAAAGGGGAGGGCATATTGGTCGAGGTGGTGGTCAGAAGCTGAGGAGGGATACGGTGAAAGGAGAGAGAGAATGATAAACAGGAGAAAAAAGTACGATGGAGGGGAACACACAGTAATCTTAATTTGGGGAAAAAATTACATTAGATTTCTCTAACAAAGGCCCTCTCAAATATGTAGAGAACTGAGTTAAATTTTTAAGAGTTCAAGTCATTCCCTAACTGGTAAAAGGTCATAAGATATGAACAGGTAGTTTTCAGATGACGAAATCAAAGCTATTTTTAGTCATATGAAAGAAGTGCTCTAAATCACTATTGGTTTATGCAAATTAATACAACTTTGAGGTGCCACCTCACACCTATCAGAGTGGCTAATATTACAGAAAAGGAAAAAATGACAAGTGCTGGAGGGGATATGGGAAACCAGGTACATTAATGAATTGTTGATGGAATTGTAAACTGATTCAAGCATTCTGCAGAGCAATCTGGGACTATGCCCAAAGGCCTTAAAATGGTGCATACTCTTTGATCCAGCAATACCATCACTAGGTCTATATCCCAAAAAGATTTTCAAAAAGAGAAAAGAAAAGGATCTGTATATGCAAAAATATTTATAGCAGAACTTTTTGTGGGGGAAAAGACTTGGAAATTGAGAGAATGCCCACTAATTGGGGAACGATTTAACAAGTTGCGTTATACGATTACAATGGAATACTATTATGCTATAAGAAATGACAAGCAAGATGCTTTCAGAAAAACCTGGAAGGACTTGCCTAAATTGATGCAAAGTGAATTGAGCAGAACCAGGAGAAGTACACAATAAGAGCAATATGATGATCAGCCGTGAATGACTTAAAACCCAATTTGCTCCAGCACTCATTGATTTCCCAACAATAGGTCCCTACCCAAGTGCCTCTTAATGGCTAGTTTTTGTGTCCTGATGACTCAGAGTGAACTTAAATAGTAATTGTTTCTCTTTTGACCAGAAACAACCCTGAGGGTCTCCCCCCACCCCAGCACTATCCCAGTTTAATTCTTTTTTTTGTTTGTTTAAAGGGTCCATCCTTTGCCTGACTTCTTAAACAGTCCTAATTACTGAATGGGCATTGCCTCAGTCAAAGTAAGAGCTTGGAAGGATCTTAGCCTAAAAAGGCCAAGGTCTCCCACTGCATCCTGGGCCATCTCCAGTTGTCCTGATCTATATCTGGCCACTGGTCCCAGATGGATCTAGAGGAAAAGGTGAGGATGATGACTGCACAGCTATTTCTCACTGTAATCCAATTCACTTGCAAGTCATGGCACCATCTTCTTGATGTCATGGTCTTCTTCAAGAACAAAGGACAAACCACAATCACATCAGCATATACATTTTTTATGGGAGGAGGGATTCTTTTTATAATGACCCTTAAAATGGAAGCACACACTTGGGAGATTCCAGGGACCTGCTTCTGGTGCAAGAAATTCAATGTTACCCTGTCAGAAATTCAATATTACCCTGCTGCAAAGGCTGTGTATGTATAGGTTGGAAACAGCCTATTGCACTCGACTATTAATTGGAGCTGGCTGTGTCTTTAATACCATTAGTCTATGACAGTCTCTCTCTTCTAGCAGTGTTGGAGGGGGGAGTGGTGGACTCACTGAGTAGCTTTATGAAGTAATGAGGAAATGACAGGAAGGCACCTCCTTTCTCCTTAGATGTATGGCCCAGAGGAACAGGATTGAGATTTGGAATGTGTTGTTCTTTTCAGATCTGGGTGCAGGGAGCAGAATCTCAGACATAGAACCTAGATCCATGGCAACTTAGAAGCCCTTAGCTTTGTCTGTTTGGTGTCTATTTATTGCTACCCAGTGTGTTAGAGATGGAAATTAGTCAGTCAATAAACATGTAATAAACTGTTACAAAGTTCCACATATTGTACTAAGCATGAAATATAAAAAGAAAGGGAAAAATAATATAAAAACATTGTTCTTGCCCTCAAGAATCTACATTCTAAAGGAGGAGACAACATGCAAACAACCATGTGCATTCAAGAATAATATGGAATAAATCGAAAGTAATTTCAGAAGGAAGGCACAACCAGGTTAGAGGTGGTTGTGTGGAGACTGGGGTGAGGAAGGGTAGGGAACAAAATTAATTAAGTGCCTTCTATGTGCCAAGCAATGTGAGCCCCTTGAGTGCTTTTTTCTCCCTCAGCATCCCAAGCACTTAGCCCGGTGCCCAGCACACAGTAGATGCTTGTTACATTTTTTTATTGACTGACCATTTAATTTCATCCTGACAAAAACCTTGGAATGTAGGAGCTACTATTATCTCCAATTCACAGTTGAGGAAATGGGTTGCCAAAGGTTAAGTGACTTGTCTAGGGTCACACAGCTAGTAAATATCTGGGACCACATTGAAACTTAGGTCTTCCTGACTCTGTGCTCAGTACTCTGTCCACTACACTGTCTACCTTGGAAAAGCCTTCCCAGAAACTGGAATTTGAACTATTGTTAATGAAGCTAAGATGTTGGAATTGAGGAAGAAGAGCATTCTAGGTTGAGAATCTACTGCTGCAAAAGCTGTGTATATACAAAGAATGGAAAATAGGCCAGTAGAATTAGAAAGAACAGTAGCAAACATCTAGTCAAAACCTTTAATTTTACAAATGAGAAAGACTGAGGACCAAAGGGCTTCAGTGACTAGCACGTGGTCACACAACCAGTTCTTGGCAAGGTTAACACTAAATGCTAGATTTTTTTGAGCTGTTGTATAGAACCTTTTTCCACCTTACTCAGTTCAGCTGTTTTTCAGTCATTGTCTGACTATTTGTGACCACACTTGGGGTTTTCTTGGCAGAGATAACTGGAGTGGTTTGCTATTTCCTTCTTCCGCTCATTTTACAGATAAGGAAACTGAAGCAAACAGGGTTAAGTGACTTGCCTAGGGTCACCCGGGAACTCAGGAAGATGAGCCTGCCTGACTCTTGGTCTGGCACTCTATCCACTGTGCCACTTGGCTGCCCCATATTTCCATGTTTATTCTAACTACAAACTAAATTGAGGCTTATATACAATGGAAGGAAATATAACCGCAGTAATCCCTCCCCCTAAAAATACCCGAAACTTTTAAATAAATTTCTTTAAGATTAAAAAGGAATCTCTTGTATAAGTACTACCACAGGGGAAGAAAGAAATCAAGAGGGACGCAGTGCTAACCAGAACAATTTTATTTTAATTTATTACAGCAATTGAAATGACAATGATTACTCAGAGGTAGTGTGCATTGGAGGAAAGAATAGGAGACTTGGAATCAGGAGAGACATGGGTTCAAATCACAGGTTGGATATTTACTAGCTATATGAATATGGAGAATGGTCATAATCTTTCTGGACTTCAGTTTCTTTATCTTTAAGATGGATAAAGCCTTGGTGTACCTATTTCACGGGGTTGTTGTGCGCAAACTTAAAGTGCTAGAAGCAATGATTCCATCCTGGAGAATGCTTTGCTACAATGTCATAGAGTGACATTTTTTAAAACCTTACAATGTTGTGAATTATGTGTTACCCTTATTCCCATTTTGCATGTGAGGAAATTGAGGCTGAGACAAATTAAATTCCTTGGCCCATCCCTCAGACAGCTCAGACATCCCTCAGTATCTTAAGGCAAGATTTGACTTCAGGTATTGCAAACTCCCAGACAAACATTCTGTCTATTGTTCCACTTGACTGCTTGAAAATTAAGAACAAACAGATCCTTGGAGTATTTCCCCGGAGACTTTTTGCCATGGTAAAATTAAGGTCAATTTAATAGGTCAAATTAAGCCCCGATGGATGAGTCAGATTTGGAAAAAGTATTGTTGTTTGGTCATTTCAGTCGTGTCTGTCTAACTCCTATTAACCCCACTTGAGGTTTGCTTGACAAAAAATAATGGGAGTTGTTTGGCATTTCCTTCTCTATCTCATTTTACAGATGAAGAAACCAAAGTAAACAGGCTTAAGTAACTTTCTCAGGGTCATACAGCTTGTAAGTATCTGAGGCCAAATTTGAACTCAGGAGGATGAGTCTTCCTAATTTCAAATCCAGTGCTCTATCCACTGCACCACGTTGCTGCTCACACTTATATATGATACTCATCATTAGTTGTTTGTGTAGTGTTTGTTTTGCTTTGTTTTGTTTTTGGAAGGGTTAAGAGTTGGGGGTCCATTAGCCAAATAAAATATCCTATTTGCAACTAGAAATGCATTTAGCCATTTTAAGGACTAGTCTAACCATGTCTTCTAATATACTTTTGCTAGTCTATGGAACAATAAAGAATTAAGCCTTTGTTGAGAAAAGCACACTGATTCTCTTGAAACAATAAAAAAGTCAGACATTAACTTCATTCCAATTAGAGCTGAAGGCTACAAGTGTTAATCCTTGGATGTCACAAAGCCTAGGGTTCACATTGGGAAGGACTTTTGACACATGAATTTGTAGTAATTATTCACATAAAATACAGCAGAGTGTTTTTAGAGGGGAAAATGTGCCTGGAGTATTTCAGCAACATAATTGACTGTTTTTATGTGTGTCATGGCATTTCTTAAAACTTTGGCCGGGTTTGTGGTGTTTCACATCAGAGAAAAGGAAATAAAGCTGTATTGTAGTTTGCTTACATCAGTATGGAGAAGAAAATCCAATTTCAAAGGGGCAAGAGTTTCTGTGTGTATGTGTGCAGTCTGTGTGTGTGTGTGTGTGTGTGTGTGTGTGTGTGTGTGTTTTCTTTGTGGAAAGCAGGGGTCTGTGCTGTGTTTTCATTTCCTGTAGTTTTGACTTCCAGTGCTCCCCATCAAAAACTTCAGAATACAGAAAACAGGACTTGCCTGAAGCACAAAGCCAGTACCCATTTTTATTATTGCTGTTGCAGAGTTCCTGTAATATCATACTGAACCTTGAAATCCTATTCGTGCTTAGTTGCTAGCACTGTGGGAAGAAAGCAGTGCAAAGTGGGAGAAATAACAGGCTTGGCCAAGCAATCAGGAAGCCATATGTCAAGCATAGAAACTAGGAGAGTTGAAAAGTTTTGAAAAATTCTAAAATGCAAAAAGTTAGTGATTGCTGAGGGTCAGAGAACGGGGAACTGCTGTCATTTCAGAAGTAGTTGGATCTAAAGCCATGCTCTTTGTTGTCTGATCACCCTCTAAAGCTTATTGGATCACAGGTTTAGAGCTATAAGGTGCATTAGAGGAAAACCATTGTAACTTCTTCATTTTATAGATGAGAAAACTGAAGCCAAGAAAGGTTAACTGATTTGCAAAAGTCTTGGGGCTAGTAAGTAACAGAAGAAGCAGAATTTGAATCTAGGTTTTTATATTCCAAAGCCAATGTATATAGAGCTTCTATTTTGAAATATTTTCTTGTCCTGAACTATTCACTTTTTAAATGCCTAATGATACAGAAATGGCAAACTCCATTAAATGTTGTGTATCATTTTTATATATTTGATAATCAATTTTTAACATAAAATTTTGCTTATAACATTTCATCTACTAAGCCCAATTCAGATGACTCCTTGGAGTGTGGGGGTGACGCCTAGTTCTCAAAAACTCTAAGATTGGAATGCCAGGTCTGGATGGTACTGCCAAATTGGAATGACCTCAAGTATAGACCTGATATATACCTTATATTGGGCACCTAAAGACATGCCTAGCTAAATTCAGAGAGGTTCATCACCAAACAATTTATGACCCATTCATCATTCATTCATTTGTTTATTTGGACACAGTAACTCTGAGTCAATGAATGGTGTACCTACATGCACAAAATTTGTAAACCTTAAATGTTAAAGTTTTACATTCTATTTGGATTCTTTCTGAAAATAACTGTCATTACTACTTCTTTATTTCTGTGAAGGAAAATAAATGATTTCAAAATCTCTCACGATTATCTATAAAATGAGGGGATTAGATTAAATGGTCTGAACATGTATCTTCTAGTGCTAAATCCGTGATTCTTTGATTCTGTGCACTAACACATCCGTATTCTTCTGTCTCATCTTCTTATGGAGTTGACTTTGGAATCACAAGGGTTGAAATCCTACTTTTTCTATCATTCCAGTGAAGTATATATTTTCTCAGCTTCTACAAAGCCAAAAGAAAGTCTTCTCAGACAGGCACAGCAACCAGCTACATACCTGCTGCTCAGGGATTGGCCTAAGTTAGGTGATGCTCATTCACTTAAAAATACGTTCCCAGGTCATATTTTTTATATCCTTTTGACCATAGCAATTCTCAATGACCAAATACTAAATAAGGCATGGAAGGTTACTGTCTCTGCTGCTGGAGGGTGGGCCAATGCTAACAGAATTACATACTTTTGAGACTAAGATTAGTGTTTCATTAGTAAATTTAAAAAATCCACTAATATTATTCTTATTTATTATATAGAGCAAGTGCATGTGGTACAGTTTGTCTGAAGCATAGATTGCATGAATGATTGTAATGGGAAATGGCTTTGGAGACAGATTGGGGAGGGTCTTATAGGCCAGACTGAGTAGTTCATATTTTATATAAACTGCAATAGGGGACCACTGGCGATTTTTCAGCAGGGAATGCCATGGTTAGTCTTATGCCTTAGAAAGATTATTTAGGCAGTGGCTTGAAGGATGAGTTGGAGAGAGGAGTTATGTCAGGCATGCCATTTAGGAGCTTATTACAATAGACAAGGTGAGTAGTGATGAGTTTCTGAGCTATGTGATACTCTCAAAAGAGAATGAATGTAAGAGAGTTATATAGAAGAAGAATCAACAAGGTTTGACATCTAATTGGATTTAGGGGTGAAGGAGATGGCAGACTCCAAGTAGAAGGTAAAATGACTGAGATGGTGGTGGAAGTATGAAGGAAGAAAATTTAGGGTAAATAATAAGTTCAGCTTTTGCTATATTGTTTTTGAGGTCCCAAAAGTAATCAAAGCCAAGTCCATTGGACAGCTGGTGATGCACGATGGAAGTAAAGATTATAGCTGGTTATATACATAGATAAATACATACACACATACATGTATACATATCTATATATGTAGGTATTTGGGAATCATCTGCATAGATAAGAAAATTGAATATATGGGAGTTGGTGAAATCACCAAAATTATTTAAGTAGAGGAGATAAAGGCAGAGCTTTTCAGATTATGTGCAGGATACCCATGCTTAGGGTTGGGAGTTGGATGATGCAGCAAAGAAAACTGATAAATCCTCATTAAACAGGTAAGAACTGAAACAGAAATTAGCTTGATGAAATATAATAAAGGAGAATATTCAGTAGAAGTTGTCAACAGTATCATAAGTTTCAGAAAGTTCAAAGGGGTAAGGATTGAAAAAAAAAGGCACCAGTTTAGCAATTAGGAGATCACGGGTAACCTCTGAGAGCAATTTCAATAGAGTGATGGGGTTAGAAGCCAGATTGAAAAGGGCAAAAAATTGAGTGGGTGATGAGGAATTAGAAGGAGGGATCCTAGAAAAATCTTTCTATTACTTTAGTACTGAAAGGAAGGAGGGATGTAAAATTATAACTTGAGAGATTCATTGTTCCTAATACATACCCTACACATAAGCTTCTGTTAAATTAAACTATATAAATACTGTAGCTTTCATCATAGCTAGACACATACAACTAGAAGAGATATGAGAAGGCATTTAGTTCAACCTCTTCATTTTACGAATGCGAAATCTGTAGCCCAGAGAGGAAACGCAACTTAACCAAGGTGGTATATTTGGTAATGAAATGGCAAAGCACAATCGATACCCTGACTAGATGCAATATTCTTTCCAGACCATGACAACAGATATCCAAAACTTGCCGTTTTTATGATAGACAATAAAGCATCATAATTCTAAATAGATAACTTTATTCAGGAAGAATAGAGTTTCATTATAGTGGCAGAAGCTTAAATTGTGTTCTCCAAGCAAAATTTTCAAAGAGGGACTCCACTTTCAGCCCACTGACTTTCCAAAAATGCACTCACCACAAATCCTGCGAACTCTCTCAATTTGTCAGCTCTGAATACAATGGAATTCAGTTTTTTTCCCCTCAAAGGGAACTTAGAATCATATAGTCACAGAATGTCAGGGGTTGAAGCTACCTTGAAAATCCTTTAGCCCACCCGCTTTGTTTTATAAATGGCTTTGCCCTGCATTAATTTTAAAGTTAGTTTAGAGTTGCCACTTATCTAATCAGCTAGACACTTTTTTTAAAAGTTCTCCAGGGTTTTTCTTTAAGTTCAAGATAGATTTCAGACCTTTCAGAAATGTGGTGAGATATCTGGGGTTGCCTAAATCCATTGTATTCCTTTGACAAATAAGACACAATGTTAAGTGCAATTATGTTGTTTTGTGGTTTTCTGTAATGAAATTGTAGGCATTGTGAGACAGTACCTTGCACTTTAGGAAAGATGATACAAAAGACTACTAGAGAGAAAATTTTTTAAAAAGAGCTCAAGGCCATATATTTATCTATTATCTAAATGTATGCATGTTTTCTCTCCAGGATAAGATGTAATCTCTCTGATTTGTTTTTGGCTTTAAGTTCCTAGAATTTATTACAGTGTCTGTCTCCTTTGCTGGATTCTCCTTCAGATCAAGCCTTCTAACTACAAGTGTCCCTCAGGCTTCTGTCCTTGGTCCTCTTCTCTTCTCCCTTTATGCAAGTTTACTTGGTGATCTCATTAGCTTTTATGGATTTAATTACCATTTCTATGCTGATAATTCTCATTTCTACTTTTCCTTCCCCAATTTCTCTGCAGACCTACAAGCTTGCATTTTCAGCTGCCTTTCAGACATCTCAAACTGGATGTCCCCTAGACATCTTAAGTTTAACACATCCAAAAAGTAACTCATTATCTTTTCCCCTAAGTCCTTCTCCATTCTTAACTTTCCTATTATTGTGGAGGGCAACATCCTCCCTGTTCCTCAGGCTTTCAACATAGTAGTTGTACTGGATTCCTTCTTATCTCTCAACCCACCCCCCCCCCCCCATATCCAAGCTGTCACAAATGACTGTCATTTTACCTTCGAAACTTCTTTTGAACGTTCCCCTTCTCTCTTACGCTACCATCACTCTAGTACAGATTCTCATTACCTCATGCCTAAACTATTGCAATAGCCTGCTGGTGGGTCTGCCTGCTTCAGCTCTCTCCCATCTCTAATCCATCTGCCATTAAGCCACTAAAATGATTTTCCTAAAATGCAGGTCTGATCATGTCACTCCCATACTCAGTAAATTCCAGTGGCTTCCCATTGCTTCCAGTAGCGAATACCAAATGTTCTTTGTCGTTTAAAGTCATTCACAATTCACTCTCTCCTACTTTTCTAACACCTTACTCCCTGACATGTATTCTTCAATCCAGTGACACTGGCCTCCACAAACAAAGCATTTCTTCTCTCAGCTCTAGACATTTTTTCTAGTTGTCCCTCGTATGTGGAATGTTCTCCCTTCTCTGCTCTAACTACTGGCCTCCTTGGCTTTCTTTATGTCCCAAATAAAGCCTACTTCCCTAATCTATCATAGTTCCAGTGCTTCACTCCATTATTTTTCTCCTATTTATCCTGCGTATACTTTTAAACATACATGCATACATACATACATTCACACACACATACACACATACACACAATTTGCATGTTGTCTTTCCCATTATATTGTAAACTCCTTGACAGCAGAGATTTTCTTTTGCCTCTTTTTGTATCCCTAACACTTTAGCACAGTACTTGGCACATGGTAGATAATAAATGTTTATTGACTGACTGATTTAGATAGATAGTTACTTAAAAGTGTGTAAGGATAGGAGATAGTGACTTCAGTGCTACCCCAGGAAGCTGAATTAGAACCTAATGGATACAATTTGCAAAGAGTCAGATTTGGACTAAACACAGTGAAGAATTTTCTAACAATTAAAGCTGTCTATTAGTGTAATAGCTTTCTCCAGTAGGTGGTAAGCTCCATTCTCTGGAGATATTTAAACAGCGGCTGAATTACCATCTGTTAGGAATGTCATAGAAAGTATTCCTCACTGAGTGGGAGGTTGAACTAGATGACCTCCCTAGTCCCCTCTAACATTATATTCTGTGATTCTGTTATCCTAAGAGCTGTCACTGCTCTTGGAGCTCCAAATGTCATCTTGAGATAAAAAAGTTCCTTTTCTTTTTTCATCTACTTTCAGTTAAAAAAAATTAAGCTCAGACCTCAGATTTTTATCTGTTGGCTCTTTTTTAAAATGAGATTTGGTGAAAAGAAAAAAATATTTTCTTTCAGCAAAACAAATTAACTTTCTAAAACGTTTCCATCTCGATGCAATGTAATGTTTGAGATACAACCACTGTTTGCTTGTTCTTTTCCATTGCTCCAGGAAGTGTGCTCCCACCTTCTGGGGTGATTTCATCCACTCTCTTCCTCTTATTCCAGTTTTATCACTGCTGACTTCAACTTTGACTTCACACGAGTCTTCATCCATTTATTTATTTATTTATTTTTTATCAAACCCAATTAACTTTATCTATACCTTGTCCTCACTGGGAAATATCCTGCTACCAAGATCTCAAAAGCTGGAATTTCCTTCTGAATGAAATGTCCTATTTGTCTATGTTTCCCATTCCTTTTTTGTTTCTTTTCAGCGTCTGCTTTTGACTCCTTTCTAATTTTCTAGTATATCATCCTGTTTTCTGATTTATTTGGCTCCCTAGCCTATATAAGCAACTATTGAATCTCTAGCACTCCTTTAGTTCTGCCATGCCTATGTTATCAATCCTCAAACAGACAAATGCCATTTATCCACTTACTCTGTTCTTTAGTCAAAACCCAAGTTTCTGACTCTTCTAAAAATTTATGCCATCTGACTTCAGCTGTTCCTCAAGCCTTTTTGTTCATCCTTTTCTGTCTGTTGTTGTTATCCATGTTGTTATCTCCACTGCATTATCCATGATACTTGTTCCAAACCATGCTGCTTTCCTCAATAACCCACCTCTATCTCTACACCAGTTATTTTATGATGATGATTTTGTCTCCTATTCTATTGAAATGATTAAGGTCAGCTATACCATTCACTTTCAGCTTGTTCTATTTTCACAACAAAATGTTGGAGACTTAACCTATTCTTTTCTCCTCTCCTGTCTAAAAGAAGGAAGTATAAAACAAGGCTAACATAACCACTTGGACTTTTATTCTCTTCTCTTATTGGTCCTTGATTTGTCAAAGCTTCCTTTAAAAAAATCTCAGTATTTCTCTTTGCTTTCACTCTTTTTCTATCTCCCTAAGAAGGTTATTTCTCTATCATAAGACTAATAGAAAAGAAATTCTTCCCTCATCCTACCCACTTTCCTTCAACTATAATCATCTATTAATCTCTAACTTTCTTTGACAATTAATTTATATTTTGAATATCTTTTTCTTTGTGATTTTTACTTCTTGACCCCTTGAAATCTAACGTTTACTTCCACAGAACTCAACTGAACCTGTTCTTGCCAGGGTTATTTTGTACTTTCTAATCACCAAATCCCTTGTAAATAATTATCATTTTAACCCTCATGAAATCATTGATACTGACTTGCCTCTCTTTTTTGAAATCCTCTTCTCTTAACTTTGATTATACTGCACTATCTTATTACTCCCTGGTAACCCTTCTCTCTTCTTCCTCTTTCTGTCACAATAGATTCTACCATTCCCTGGAATTTGTTGTCCCTCTTCTGTTCTCTCACTCCATTCTCTAGTGAAATCATTCACCCATCAACCTTCCCAGTCATTTCTAAACCATTCCACCTGGATTCTGACCATCTTCCTCATGTCCCTCTCACCTGAACTTAGGCTCTTTCCCTCGTACTCTGAGCTGCAAAACAGTGAGATGTTGCCTAATCTTGCTCTCTTGAACCAGTCTACTACCCTACTTCTTGGCCATTTCCAGACTTTGCCACTATGTATGTATCTGTTCCCTCTTTGTTTCCTCTTTATCTGTTGTCTTTCCCTGTTACAATGTAAGTGGGGAGGGGATCTCTTGCTTCTTTATATTTGTATCATCAGTACTTAGCCCAGTGTCTGGCACATAAACACTATTTTTTCATTCATTAATTAATATATTCATATTCTATATAGAAGATCCTCAAATATATTTTCCTAATACTCTCCTCCCTCCTGAGCTCTAGGTCATGGTCTCTGACTTTTAGCTCAGTATCTTCTCTTAAATGTCCCATTGGTACAGTTTTCCTAAAATATATGCATCTCCCCCTGGCTTGCCTATTTCTGATAAGAACAAAAGTATCTTTCCTGTAACTTTTACTTTAAACTGTGGGGTCACTTATAATTTCACCCACTTTCTCTTTTCCACATCAGTCTCTAAATCTGGCCAGTTTCACATTTGAAATATCCCTCAAACTTGGTTTGTTCTCTTCTCTCCAACACCTTGTTTCAGATGAGCAACTCCCATGAAAACTATACTATTATACTAACCTCCTATATACTGCTAGTGATGAATAGTCCCAAAGCATAATACTGATTATGCTACTGTCCCCCATCCCCTCTGACAGCATGCAATGACTCTTCACTGCTTTTGTAATCAAATCTAAATTCCTTAGTGAGGCATATAAAGCATCTCTACAATATGACACTAGCCTGCCTCTCTCTCATTACTTTCCTTTCCTATACCTTATGGTCTAGTGATTTGGGGCTATTTGCCACTCCCCAGACATACCTTTTACTTTCCTACCTCTATTCATTTGCTCATAATATATATTCTCCCCAGAATGTAACTCCCTCTTCCTAATACCTGTTCTACTTCTCTAATTTCTATCTTTTTCCTTCAAAGCCCAAGTCAAAGGTCACTTTCTCCATAACATTTCCTTTTAATCCCTCACTGGAAAATATTCTTTCCTTATACTGAATACCTACACAGTGCTTGGTCTGTGCAGTAAATTAAAGGAGGGAGTGATTAACAGAACTTTACTGCTCATCAATAGGAAAGGAGAACTGATGCCAGTGGGGAACAGTCTAGGTGAATGTACTCCCCTATCTTAGTCCCTGGCCATCAGACACTGGATTAGCTCAAAATGTTTATTCCCAAAGCTCCTCAGGGCTCAAATTTAAATTGTGGTTTAGACAAAGAACCTGCTTATCTCTAGTAGGAGACTGCCTAGTCATCCATGGGGGGAATGGTAGTAATTTGAACCACTGATATGAGGGTATTTTCTCAATTGCTTAATAAGGAATGAGAAATGAGGGGCCAATACCCAGGAACTTTAGCTGTAACTATGCCCCACAAGCAAGAAAGAGGGGTGGGACAGAGAGGGAGAGGCAGTAATACTCAGTCTCTAGATTTCTCAGTCTGAGCATACAGGCAGTCCTGGGTTGCTGACATCATGTCAGTCAAACCAGTTATCCCTTGCTCACAATATTTTCTCTTCTGCTGGGTTTCCATAGCTCTACTTCTTCCTGAACTATAGCTACATATGTACACATACCAACTTTTCTGATTAAACTACAAACTCTTTGAAGACAGATCACATTTTATGCTTCTTTGTTTGTCTCATAGCAGCTATCATATTAAAGTGCCTTGCACATAATAGGTATTTTATACAATTTTGGTTTTAAAGGTATCATTAAAATGATTTCCATTTGAATATGCATAATTTTTGAATCCAGTTGCCAACCTTATAACATCTTCTGATTAGCAATGTTATATTTCTAGGGTGTACCAGAACCGTAAGATACTGAAGAATAAAGATAAAAGTTTGCTAGAGAAGATAATACTATTGGGTTGCACTCCTTAAGAAAAGGCACATTCTTAAATAGTGTTTGTTTATTTATATTAATATGAAAGGAAGGAGGGAAGAGAACAAGCATTTATTAAGCAACTACTGTGTGCCAGGAACTATGCTAAGAGCTTTATATTTTCCCATTTGATCCTCATAGCATATCTCTCAGTAGGTGCTGTTAATATCTACATTTTATAGTTGAAGAAATAGAGGCAGACATAAAGTGATTTGCTGGGATGGGTGAGGTGTCACACAACTAGTAAGTATACAAGGCTGGATTTGAACTCAGGTCTTCCTTACTCCAGGTCCAGCACACTGTACATTATATAACCTAGAATTATTCTTTACTCTCCCCAAAGTTCTGATGATCCTAATTAATTTACATATTCTACAAATGGCTCATGAACACTTTCTGGTTGTCAGCCAACCATGAAGATGGGCTTCAGTGTGAAAAAACAAAGCCTTTTATACAATGTTGACAGTTTGGATTGTTGAATTGGAGATATTGGAGTCATCTGGTCCAATATGATAGTTTGAGGGGAGGAAACTGATACCATAAACTTTAAGTGATTTCATGTTGGTCACACAGAGAGTGACAGAGCTGAGACTAGAAAGCAATGTCTCTTGGGATCCTTGGCTCAGAACCCTTTCTATTCTACCATATGGCTTCCTTCATTTTGTATCTAATTACTATATATAGTCATGGCAACCAAAAGACAACATGATGGAGTGAATGGCTCACTGGACTTTAGTGCTAGGTTCAAATTCTACCTGTGACACTTATTACTTGTATGACCCTGTGCAAGTGAGCAAAACATCTCCAGGTGTCAGCTTCCTTATCTTTAAAATAAGGATGTTGGACTCAATGATCACTAAGTTCTCTTTCAGTTCTAAATTAATAATCTTATGTCCGTTATTAGGTCACTGATTTATGTCTAAATATCACTAAGTGTTTTTCTTTTGTCCTTTTAGTCGTTTCAAATTGCCCTGTAGATTTCATCCATTTGCTGTAGCAGCAGTAAGCTCAATGTACACTTAATTCTTATGGATGGCCTAAACTTTCCCCTCTCCCTTCACAAAAGACCTTTCAATACTGGCATTCCCACGAGGACTCACAAACATAATGTTTATCAGCTCCAATTCAAAAGGACTTGCTCTGTTTGTCATCAACTCATTTTCCCCAAATTGTTCTTCAAACAAAACTTGCAGCAAACATGCCTACTGGCAACAGTAATCTTCCACTCAGTCTTTGGCAGTCAAGCCCTGTGACGGGGTGAGACAAGAAACAGAGAAGTGCCAAAAGCATAGAGCTGAATAGAGACAACCTCTGGCTTATGGAGCTGATATTTCAATACTGGCCAGTTTGATTCCATGCTTTCTTAACTTCGGCTTTCATTTCCCTCCTTCCTTCTCCAAACGTATTCTTTCATAGTCTGAGTGACAATTGTAAATATTTCATTGCATTTTATCTCACCCAAAGGACTTGAAGACAAAAGTTTGAAAGAGAGCTGGAAGGCTTAGATTTTTTTCCCTTTTTGGAAGAAAAGAAATAACAATAGAGCTTTATTGACACCTTAGAAAAGAGCTTTAGGCAAAAAGGGCCCCAAAAGGTCATGTTTCTGATTATATGCAAGACCCAAATGGAATAATAGTATCATAAATTATTCTATGGATTTTGCTAAAGTAACTCTTCAGAGTGAAGTACACTGTGAAGACCACAGGCGAAAAGACTATGAAACTGTTAAACTGGATAATCTAAGCTCACTACAAATCCTTACTCTTAAGTAAAGCCAGAGAGTGTAATCTTAGTTCTTTTTAACAATCCAAATTAGTTGGGTAAAGGTATCATATTTAGAGCCAGAAAATCAGAGGCCATCTCCACTTTTCATTTTACAGATCAGGAAATGGAAGCCAAGGTGGTGTTAAGTGACTTGTCCAAGGTAACAAAAGTACTAAGTTTCACAGGTAGAATCTGAACTCCCAGCCTTTGACTCAGTATTCTTTCTGCCATACTACATAGCCACCTCTTGCTTATTTCTCCTTTAATTTCGCAGATGTAAATACCCTAAGGAAGAACCTAAAAAGTCATCAGTTCAGTCAAAATGGTTGTTAGGCCATCCCTAGTTAATTAAAAAAAAATGCCTCAATTTCTCCAGACTGACAGGCAGTGTTCGCTGATGAAGAGAAAGTCAGCATTGGCTCAAGTAAAATTTGGCTTCCAATGCTGCTTCTGGTAAATACCCAAGTTCTTGGGTAAGTTATTTAACCTCTTATTGACTCAGGCAGCTCTCTACAACTATAAATTAAAAGTAATTTCTCATCTGAATAGGTAAAGGGGTTTTCTTTGAGAGGAGTTCCTTTCATCAATGAAACATGGTTCCAGATCATTCCCCAAACTAGCTAATTGATTGTAAACTCTGAACTGTAGCCAGAGGGCAACATTTATAATTTAAAAGGGAAGAAAAAACAACAAACAGTGAACAATTACATAACAGATAAATATTTGAAAGATAGACATGCATGGTGGAGATGGGGATGGAATTGACATCGGAAGAAAGCTGAACTTAAATTCCACCTCTGACCTCTTTGGTGACCATAGGCAAATTGAGTTCTTGGAATTCAAATTTTCATCTATGTAAAATGAGGATAATAATACTGAAGTAATTATCTTAAACAGTGGTTGTTTTAAGATTTAAATGAAAGAACTTATGTGAAATATTTTGCAAACTTTAGAATGATACTATGCCTTTTGTTTTTGGACTACAGCTTCGATTTCATTGGATTAGGACTCTATTTATGAGGAAACTCTGCCAATGCAAGTGCCTGGCACATAGTAAGCACTTAAAATGCTTATTGAATAACAAGTTGACAGCTTCTTGTTTAAGAGACCTTCCTAGGGTCACACAACCAGTGTGTGTAGGAGGTGGGATGTGAACTCAGTTCTTCCTGACTCTAAGGACAGCTCTCTATCTGGTCTTATCTCGTATGTTACATCTTTGACTACTTTATAGATCTTTTATTTTTACCAAACTATATGGGGTTGACTTTAAATACAATAGAGATTTTGAAAATCAATCCACCAGTAAGTAGTAAGTACCTACTATGTGTCAGCACTGTGTACAGTGTTAGGAATGAAATAATAAAAAGGAAACACTCTCTGTCCTCCCTGAAGCAGCTTACAGAAGATCAGAGGGGTTATAAAAACTAGAGAAGATGAGAATAGCTGTCCTTCGAAGGCTAGGTGAATTTTCCTTTGTAGGGAGAGAGGTATAGCCTAATAAAAAAGAATTGCATTATTGTGAGGAATGGTGAAATTCCTAATTTTGACAAGCAGTACATATTAGAGAATGACTGTAGATAAGTCTGGATAGGTTGGATTATGGATGGACTTGATCGTGAGTCAAAGAAGTTTGGACAGAATGTAGTGGGCCATAAGGCACCATTTAGAACAATAAGTTATAATGGGGTAGTAGGGAAAAAAATTGGCATTTAGGAAGAAAATGCCATTTTCTTCAAGTCCCTCCGCAGCTAGACCTTTCCCCTCTTAAGGTTATCTTCAATCTACTCTGTATGTATCTTACACATACTTAGGTTGGCTCCTTCTTTTGAAAGTAAGCACCTTAAGTGAAGAGACTTTTAGCTTTTCTTTGTATCTCCAGCATCTGTCTCATAGTAAGCACTTAATATTCTTTGATTGTTAATTGGGAGGAGCATCTGGAAAGTATCAGAGGCAGAAAAGAGTGGAGGTGATGGTGGATTAGTAGTTAAAAGTCAATTTTTGTAGTACACGCATATGATGGATGCTGGAAATGTGGTGATGTCCAAGAAGTGATGAAGTGAATGGGAGAGACGTTTGTGAAATGTATAGCAAAGTTAACAATGCTATACCTTTTTTTTCTGGACTGTGGCTTTGACTTCATTGGTAAGGAATTCTTGATGAGGAAACTCTGCCAATATAAATGCCTGTCACATAGTAAGCATTTTACTAATGCTTACTGAAGGACTACTTAGCAGCTGTTGAATAACTTATTTAAGTGAACTTGTCCAGGGTCACAATCCAGTTTATGCCAGAGGTGGTATTTGACACGTTGGATATATGGTATTAAGGAGAAGACTGATTTATCAAAGTTGATAGATAATGATGACTCCAGATTATTAACTTTCAAGCCTGAATGAATGGTAGGTTGTACCAGTCATAAGGATAGAGCAGAAGAGAAAAGAAATTGATTTGTTTGCAACGGGTTGGTGGTAGAGGTAGAGATGTTGGGCTCAACTTTGGAGATGCTGAGTTTTAAGATGATGGTTAAAAACATCCAAATGGGGGGCAGCTAGGTGGCACAGTGAGTAGAGCACTGGCCCTGGAGTCAGGAGGACCTGAGTTCAAACCTGGCCTCAGACACTTGACACACTTACTAGCTGTGTGACCTTGGGCAAGTCACTTAACCCCAACTGCCCTGCCCGCCCAAAAATATCCAAATGGAGAGATATTCTGTAAGCAGTTGTAAATTATAGAATCGTAGATCTCAAAGTAGAAGGGAGTCATCATCTTTTCTCTTTTCTGAACTGCTTCCTTTCTCACTTTGCTACTTTTCCATGAACCTTTATTCAATGAAATTTTGGCAATCTCATCAGTTTTGTGTTCATTGATCTTTGTCTAGGCATTTTCCTTTCTCTGATGCCATCCTAACCTATGAACATTATGATACAGTCAGAGTTTTCTTGACAGTGTTCTTGACTTGCCTGACTTTCTTGACTTCCTCCTCTAATGTAATTTGTTTGGCCTCAGTCCAATGTCCCTAATGTAGACTCCTGGCCTGAGGTCAAAAAAGATCCTAGCACGTAGTCATGCCTCTTAGACTTAGTGGTGCCTAAGACTACCTGAGTTATAATATCCTAATGAATTACTGGCCTGAAACCTTTTAGATGTTGATGAGAGGTACTTCATGTAGAGAAGCTAGGTGCCACTGTATCCTTGTTATACATCCTTGCTTTCTCTGAACAAACTAAACCTCCTTTGTTAACTGAGTCCAGTGCCTCATTCCATCCCCACATTGAACTTGAACTAAGGGGCTGTTGTCCTTACTGCTGAGCCTATCACAGATCTCTTCCTACTAGCTTCCTTTTCCCTCCTCATTTTCTCCATTGTGCCTCCTCTTCTGTCTCTTCTTTACCTACCGGATGCAAATATCCCTGAAGCCAGTGGTCATAAGTGTTAGTTTGGCTGGCTGCAAATACAAAAACAAACCAAAACCCCAAAACAAATAAACCAGAAAACCCCCAAATAAACCCACCAAACAAACCCAAACCAAAACAAAACACAACATTGTATACCTTCAAGTGTGTTGGAAACAAATAGATAATGTTTTCTAAGCTCATTAAATCTGACCTTTGATGGGTCCATCTATTGACCTAAAGTAAACCTTTCCTTTCTCTAAATTCTAATAACACATCGCCTCTGCTTTTGGAATTTGTCGTATGCCATTTTGTATATTTTTAATCTTTCTTTTTCTGTACATATGGCACTTTTATAAATTGAGAGCTACTTGTGATATTAAAGATCATTTAGTTCAACATTTTCATTTTACACGTAACCTAGGAATGTTAAATGAGTGGCTCATGGACACAGCCATAGTCAGTGAGAGTTAGGTTTGAACTCTAAATCTCATGCATTGCCAATTGCCCGACATCATCTCTGGTCTACTTACTTAAAATTTAAATTCCATAAGGGCAGGGACAAATTTTTTTTTAAACTTATTTCACTCCCCTATAAAACTTACCTACCACATGTTGTCATTTTATAGATGAAGAATTAAAAGCCAAGAATATATGAAGACATGGCCCAAGGTCCCACAGTCCTGGAAGTGTCAGGCCTGGAACCTATAGTTCTAATTCAATGATATTACTCTTACCCTTCAATGATTAAACAATTACATGGATTAAATAGATACTATAGATGGAAAAGACCAAAATGTTTGATTTATTTCTGGAAATATGAAGATGGAAAGGGAACAGTATAAAAGTCCATGACATTATAAATAGTGTCTAAATAGTTTTTCAGCAAACCTTCAAAAAGGAAAATAGTTAAAGCTCACCAGAGAGAAAATTAGTTTAAATAAAAAGAAGTATAAACTCCAGGTAGTGGAAAAGTGACTCATCCTCAGGCTGAACTTATCAATAACTTCCAAAAACATTTAGATAAAATAATGGATGAAAGAGGCATTGTTACTGTATTATTACTGAACGGGAATCAAAACATTTCAGAGTTTATGTTTAACTCTGACGTTATTGTCAAGTCTGACAACTTGGATCTTACCCAGTCCATGCTTCTTAAAGAGATCAAATGCAGAGTTGAATGGTCCATAAGTCTGAACTAACATGTGCCTCTTATGTCCTTATATAACCACACACTGCCTAGCCATTCTTGTTTTGAATTAAGACAACCAATGACATGAAAAAGATGATATCATAATGTAGTTTCAAAATGAAGAAAAGTTTTTACTTGTACCTTGAGATTAATTATAGTCAGATTAGTTCTAACTGAAATGGAAAGTGGCAGCAAACATCTTTTAACCTATATTATTATAAGAGCTTTCTAATACTTAACTGCGATATTTTACTTATGTTCAGGAAGCTATAAGGAAAACACTAAGAATCCTAGCCTCAGTGATTAGAGAGAAACAGGAATGTTTGGGCCACTCACATTCCTGGAAAGACTGCCAATTTACTTGACAGTAATGATTTGCTGATTTCTTTTGAAGAATTACCAGTGTTAAGAATGGCCTGATTTTTTTGACAATTTACATGTTCTTCAAATGCCTCAAAGTCAGAAAACTAAAACTACCCAGATGAATGTCAGACCATGGGCTGTTTTTGCTAGACTTTAGTCTATGGATGGAGGGGAATATATTCCTTCAATGGTGAGGCCAAAGTTATTCCAAATAACAATGAAAAACTTTCCCCCAAATATTCGCCAATTTAGGATGGGGGGAGGGCTGGTAAATGGATCATTTAATTTAAAGGAAACAAATGAAATTATTTTAAATCCTTTTCATTAATGCCAAAAATAAAATTCCCTCATTTTGATGTTTTGCTGTTTTATTTAATCTTGTTGGGACCTATCTTAACTTTTACTCAATTAGCGTAGCTTCAAAGAGGCTAGAGTAGCTTCCACTAAAATTTTATTAGTATTTTATTATCCAAGGGGGTCATGCAGAGTCCTCAAAGAAGATGAGTACCAGTGAAAAGTCCAATCTAGAAGGTCTTACCGGGGTGGAAAAGACAAGATTTTGTAACGTGTATTTGTCGTTTAGGGACAAACCTAACTAAATTTGGAGAAGCTCGTCACCTGCCATCTACCAGGTGATACATGCTTCCCCTCTGTCTCCACTCCGCCCTACAGATACTCTGCTAAGGCAGGGGAAGGCTGCTATCTGTATGGGTGGAAAGAGGAGTCATAAAGATGTAGTCACACATGCTTGCCTATTGAAATATGCATTTTCTTTAAATTATTGATCCAGTGCTCTGAAATCTAGAATCCTACGTGCCTCCTTTTTTGTACCTCAATTTTGTTTTCACTTTCTTCTTTGAATCATGGCATAATTATTCATTACACTTTGGATGCTATAATAGTTTGGGATCATCGATCAATGAATATTCAATCAAACTTGGTTTAGGCAGAAACTGGCATGAACAGTTACTCATCAGGGTATAATAGACTTGTCATGTTGATTGATGCCACATGATATGTGATTGGATTTTTAAGGTCAAAAAGTGCTTGGCAATGATAAGGATAACAATTCTGTTGCTGCAACAGAATGAAGTGTAGTCAATGCCTGCCAAGATTGGGCACTTACCCCTCTTCTATTGTCTTTATGAGTTTAATCATTCTACCAAAGGCGGGAAAGGTATTTTTTTAACTAAGTGTATTAATAAGTGTGTCAAAATTCTCATTTTTTTATAAGATTTATACTGTGAATTTTATCATATTCACTTTTTTGGAGAGGGTAACTTTTATATGTTCCATAATCTAATACTTAAATAGATCTATGACATCATCTATTAAAATGTTACCTTCAATGATGGAGATCAGAACCCATTCATGCCTACTCTTATTATGGAACTCTGGCCAATATTCTTGTGTGAATTCATGACAGGGTTTCCATCCAGCCAACTAAGGCCTTCCTCATTTTCCTCCTAACGTCATAAGAATACCACATGTGGCCTTTGGACTGCCCACTTGCTATCCTACATTGTTTCCATGGCACCAGCCCATCTTTAAAATCATGCATCTCCTTAATGACATCCTTCACTCCAGCTCTGTTATAGGTTACTACCTGCTTATATCTATCAAGAACCTCTTTATAGTCTCCTGTGTGATAATCATTTTTAATTCTTCAGGTACTGAAGTGTTTGATGTTTCATAGTCACATTAAAATTACTATTAATATTAGTGCTATGAAATAAGCCTGTGTTTCCATGAGAATTTAGGGGTCCTTAAAGAAGCATTACAGTTTCTAGAAGGCAGTTGAACCCCTCTACTTCTATTTAATTAAGGGCCCAACTTGACTATTTCTTCCATCTCTCCCAAATTATGTAATAAAGGACAACCTCTATTGGTAGTCAAACTAATTGTATGTCATAATCCATATAAAAGACATGCTTTACCTGCTTCGTTTTTACTATATGCATGGTTAAATAAACCATTTTTGGTGGTTATGGATATTGGTGTGCTAGTGAATGTTTGATACCCAGTACTCCAAAAATTCTAGACAAGATACATTTTTAAGTTTATTCTGCATTATTAACATTTTTCATCATTTTTCTTAAATCAAGACAATTAACAAAACAATAAATCACACCGAATTTGTAGCCTTTGCTGATTTTCAAGGTGTAAAAACTCTCACTGAAAAATCAGCAATTGGCTTTTTTGAGCTGGCTTCAGCACACCCTTGATGACAGATCTCTTGCAGAAGACATCACAATGTTACAGAACTTGAACCAACAAGCAGTGCCATCCTAAAACAGCAATATGTGGAAAGACCTCACTAACCATAAGGAATTACTCTCCATATGGTATTTTTTGTTGGAACTCCTCTATGACAGTGGAACTCCTCTATGACAGTGGAGAAAAGATTTAGTGAACATATGTTTCACTCGTTTGGGCCTCTCCTGGTATTTATTTTTTTTGAAGTTCAAAGAACTTTGTGGTTATATTTATCAAAGAATCTAGAATAATAATGAATGGACAAGGTACATCTTGTTGGAATAAAACCTTTGAGGCAGATTTTATTGCTATTAAAAATAAATGATGTTTTTAGTACAAATAAAACTAGGAGATGCAACTTAAAACTGATTGGTTGGTTGTTTTCCTTCATTCTCAAAGACGACCAGAATGACATCACAATATTGGGATCAAGGTACAGTGTGTCCAACTGTGGATGATCAGACCAATATGATCTCAGAACACTCTACCACAGGTTGGAAACAAATAATCCATATGCATATTTGAAGTAGATGACTCTAAATTTGTGCATCTCACATTTATTTTGAGCTACTGCAATTCTACTTTGCTCATAGAGCACAGCAGCCTCTTTGATGTAGTCATACCATCCTGGGCAGTCTTGAAGAAAAGATTGCTCAGACACCCAAGGGAACAAATCCAGGGATCAAATCCCATTGCTGCTCCCACATAGTTCAGTGAAAAGGTGATCCTATGGCCCTAGGTCACCTGTGTGCTGGGTTGTGTCTACAGATCCCAGTGTATCCACACTTGTTGCTTTGTCACTTGCCTGTTGTCATGGGACTTTGAGGTAGGTAAAAATGATAAAAGTTATTGAAATGCCTGTTTTATTTCCTAAGTTCAGAATAAAAAAATAGTACAGGTGATGTCTTTTGATGTGTGCATTCACCCAATTTAAGTGAGGCAGAGTTGCACAAAGTTGTTGGCCTCTCTTCTAGAATCATCAAACTCCAGTGGCAAAACAAAAGTCAAGATGATTGGCAATGGCAAGGTGCAAGATATGACCTTGGCATCTTTGATGTCTAACCAGGCTCTAAGCACTCAATTGCAACTGCTTTTTGCTGCTTTCATGGCCCATTGGAACAAATTGGCCATGAACCCGGGTTAGCTCATTTGCCAGAATGGTTTACCAGGATGTGGCTTGCTAAGCTTGCTATAGCTTCTTGGAACCACAGGTACAAATTGATTGTTAGATGGATACCAAAGTTGAAAAGCAGCGCTGAAAAGGTCTCATCAGCCCTTGCATCAAAGATACTAGTTTTCCTTGACACCTGTATATCCCAGTTTACAATGAAATGGAAGGATATCTCACAGGTTCTTCTTTCAGATACAAGAAAAAGGAGTACACTGAGTTGATTTTATAATGTATCTGTAACAACAATGTTACTTTTAGCTACTGTGGTTGTATAAGGCCAATAACACCAGGGCACAGGAGGACTGTTAGCACACGTTCTTTGATCTGCTTTTCCAAGGAAAGCAACTTTCAAGGGTTTACAATCTCACTTTAATTACGCATACATACACCATTCACTTGGTTCAAGGGAAAAAGTCATCACCCTGAACTTCAGAGAAAACACAAACAGAAATTACTAGCAGAAATTATACAAACAGAGTAAATAACACAAATCAGCACACAGAGTTTCTAACTCTCTGTCCACAGCAATACATACATACATAGTTACGAGAGGGAGAAGGGTTTTCAAAGCTGGGGGGCTCCTTAATGGCTACTCAGAGTCTCATCTGGCCAAATCACATGAACACTCTTCCAATGAGTGAGCTCTCAAAACAAAATACTAACCTAAGAGTACGTATACACTTATTCAGTGTCAGCCCACAGAGGGCACCACAACTATGTGACTTAGGCTTTTTTGTGACTTAAGAAGGTCGTCAAAGTCTTTTGATATAATCAGAGACTCAATCAAAGGCACTTGATTGCCTTAGTACTGAGAAACACTGCATAAGAAAAAAAAAACAGCAAAAAGTTTCACTTTGCTTGCCATTATAGTACCCTAGTAACAGGAAACAACATTTCATAGGACATTTTAAAATGCTGCAATATCCATGCCATCAGCTCTTTTCAGCTCACAAAAGCAGAACAAACAAGCAAACAACATACTTTCAGTATTTGAACTCTAGAGACCGAGTCCCTGTACCCTGAGGAAATTAATCTATTCAGCTTTAGTACTTCATATTATGACTAAGCAATAATAACTCCTCGATGATGATTGAAAACTCACATTATTCAGTTGGTCTAACTAGGCTCAGATCATAATTTGTATCCTATCCGGGTATCTACTAGGAAAATTGGACCTCCTCAGTCTGGTAATCTTGCCATATGACTTGCTACCACTCCACACACTTTTAAACTCTTGCTTGTCCTCTGGGAACAGTAAGTAGTGCAATCAATGCTGTTACTGCTATTGGAAAGTGAAATAATTGACTGCCTAGTGGATGCAGTCATAATCCATGTGACTTCCCAATACAAAACATCCTTTCCTGTTCCCCTTTTCCCCTACCCCTGGACTTGCCACTGCTCTTTGTGTATTATACCACTGTACTAGAATCCCCTATTAGGGAAGCATTTTAAATGCTATATAATTTTCTTTCAAAATCTATTTTTTGTAAGAAACCCAGGTGATTCATTAATATACAATTGAAAAAGTTTTTGGTTAGTTGCAGAGGAAAAAAATTCATTTTTAGTAGTACCTTTAATCATTTGGGTCTGTTTGATAAAAATGAGTGGTTAAGGAGGTAGTTGGAATATGGTTGAGGAGACAAAGTTTGAGCCTTCTTTTTCGTTGAAAAAAGAGTTTTTGGGGAGCATGATGGAGCCAAGGTGGTAGAGTAAAAGTAGGTACTTGGTTGAGCTCTCCCCCAAATCCTTCCAAATAACTGTAAAAAATGGCTCTAGACAAATTTTAGAGCAGCAGAACCCACAAAATGACAGAGTGACACAAATGTTCAGCCCAAGACAACCTGGAAGGTCAACTGGAAAGGTCTTTTGCAACAGTCTGAGAGAAGAGTGCAGTCCAGTGTGGGCCATGCCAGTACAGATTGAGCCAGAGCAAGCCTCAGGGGACTGAATAACTGGCTGCTGTGGTGGTTTCTAGACTTCTTAACCCACAAATGCCAAAGACAACTTAGAAGGTCAGTAGGAAAGGTCTGTCAGACCTGGGTGAAAGAGAAGTGCTATTTGACCCTGGGCCCTGGGAAGTGGCAGTGGCAGTGGTAGCATCAGCAGTAGCAGTGGCTGCTTCCAGAGATCTGGACCTACAGATGGTGGGGGGATCCAGCAGCTGATCAGAGGTGGATTGCTGGGATCTCTTTGGTGGTGCTGAGGCAGGATTCTCTTGCTTTGCCTGTGCTTGGATACAGGTTGAAGTCCTGGGTGGCAGTCCTGGGGTGAGGAGGAGCACTGGCTTGATGGAGCTAGTGCTGGTGGTGGAGAGAGAATTCTCCTCATAGTTCCAAGGCAGAAAAGAGTGCTTGTGGTCACCCACAGACCAGAGCACAGACAAGGAGAGGAGTAAACCCTTCTCCTTTCATCATATGACCTTGGAAGTAGTGAAAATTTAGTTCCCTATAAATATCTCTAAAAACAGCTACACAAAACCCCTGAAGCTTAAGACAATATGCCCTTCACACTGGAAGCAGAGACCTACCTTAACAAAGAGCTAAAAAGTGAAATAATTGGCTGGGAAAATGAGCAAACAGTGGAAAAAAATCAGACAATAGAAATTTACTTTGGTGACAAGGAAGATCAAAACATACAACCAGAAGAAGACAACAAGGAGTGAACCTTACTCTCGTTGGATTTGACTTAAGGAGAGAATAACATACACACTCAATTGGGTATGGATATCTATGTTACCCTACAGGAAAGTAGGGCAGAAAGGGATAAGAGAGGGGTAGATGATGGAAGGGAGGGCAAATGAGAGGAGGGAGTAATCAGAAGCAGAGAATATGAGGAGGGACAGGGTCAAAGGAGAGAATAGAATAAATGGGGGGGTGGGATAGGATGGAGGGAAATATAGTTGGCCTTTCACAACATGACTGTTATGGAAGTGTTTTGTATGACTACGCATTTATAACCTATATCAAATAGCTTGCCTTCTAAATGAGGGAGGGTGGGGAAGGAGGAAGGGAGAATGTGGAACTCAAAGTTTTAAAAACAAATGCTAACAATTGTTTTTACAAGCAACTGGGAAATAAGTTATATAGACAATGGTGTATAGAAATTTATCTTGCCCTAAATGAAAATAGAAGGGAAGGGGTTAAGAGAAGGGGCGAGGTGATAGAAGGGAGGGCAGATTGGGAGAAGGGGTAATCAGAATGCATGAAGTCTTGAGGTGGGGGGAGGGTAGAGATAGGGAGAAAGTTTGGAACTCAGAATTTAATGGAAGTGAATGTTGAAAACTAAAAATAAATTGATTAATTAATAAAAAAGAAAAAAAAGTTAGAAAACTTTTGAAATTTATGAAATTAATTTATGAAATTTAGGGTCATCCTACTGCAACTCTTTAAAAAGAGAATATAAAAAGAGAAAAAAAAAGTTATTGGAAGGAAGTCCTCACTTTGCTGATGCACTGTTTTCACTTTAAAAACAACCATTTTATGTCTATATTTTGAAGATATAGAACATTTGCCAGCAATATAAAGTGTGATGAAAAGTGATTATGAATTTGTTTTTTGATGAGGAATGACAGTTGCATGATAGCATTGTTATCTTGTATTTTATTGTTGTTGTTTGACTTTCCCACCTAAAAATTGAAGGGTGATGTAAGTGAAATTCTGGATAAGATGTGGGAGGAGGCTCACCAAAAGATGACTTATGGTATCAAGTCTTGTTGTTCCTGGTGGGGTGATGTCAATAGTGTGATTCAAGCCTGGGACATCCTGACTCAAAGGTCAATCAATCACATTGAGAAATTGAGAAAATGTTCCATGTGAGGATATCAGCTTATACACTGCTTAGCCTACCTGGCACTTACATTGATGATTTTAAAATAAATGCTCCACGTATAAAGGAACAACAATAAACCCTTAAAATACGTTAAGGAAACTATTTACCTTTTCCTGTGATCTCAGTATCCTATAAAGGAAATTAGGACATTCATTATTTAAAGCATATGTCCTTGAGTTTATGTATCTTCTTTGTTTCTAATCCAACTTAACACTCTATTACCCATGGGTTGTTACTTGGTCCTATGTGATTTTGTTTGGACAAATCTGATATTATTCATTTGCCCTTAAAATGTTCATTCATTGTCCGTACAGGAAAGAAAAAGTTTCCCTTATGATTTTAATAGAATAAATGGCTGTTTCAATTGATAGCTAGTAGTAGCAATGGGATGTATGGCATAATGAAGGGAGATGAGCACCACTGGTGTGAGGGCTTGACAAGTTTTTTTCTGGGCTGCTTATCCACCTTTGGTGTCTACCTGGCACTCAGTTCTCACCTGTGGCTCCTAAAAGGTGTAGCAGGCACAGTGGCCATATCCTTGTAAAGCATCCCAGCAGAGGGGCTAGCCCAGTTTGAGGATAACCAATAGGCATCAAACACATTGGTGAGTTAGGAGGGTGTCTACTGCATGCATGTGAAGACTTCCCCTGGTGGAATGGGTGGATGAGAACAATTTGTTCCAACGGCCATGAATGTAGCTGAAGCAGGCATTACAGAATGCTTAGAGTTTGGCCAGTCACTGAAGACTCCGAGGTCGTCCATTACATCCCAAGCCATCACCAGTGGTCTTGACTTTTGTTTTGCCACTAGACTTTAATGATTCTGGTAGAGAGTGAGGCTAATGACTTTGTGCAACTCTGCCTCACTTAAATCCAGTTCAATCACAAGTTAAGACATTGCCCTGTAATGTTATTGGTTCTCCTCGATAATGGAAGAACGACCATAATATAAATCAATTTTACTAGCTGTTTCTTAGCTTTAAGCCTTTAAAAAAAATCATTCATTGTATTTCTATCCACTCATTGTATTTCATTCACTGTATTTGTGCCAATTTCTAGCACAGGGCCCAACACACAGCAGGTGCTTAATAAGTGATCCTTGATGGATTGATTACCATAGAAAAGGTCTGTAGCCACAACAAACAAGTGGGAAGCATTTGATGCCTTTGCACAAATTAAATTTAGAGTCATAATGCAGTAGAATCAAATTGAGGAATATTTCCATTCTTATGTTAGCTGAATACTTTGCTGTTAAAATGTCCATGTGAGTATGTATATGTCTCTGAATGGTGACATTTGCATGTATTGGAATGTATTGGATGAGGACAATACAAAAACTGCAACAATTTTGAAATAAAAATCCTTGTACTTAGTTAAACACAGTAGCGGCATTTCCAAATCAATTAGAAAGGAAATTCCTCTTTACTCAGGAGAATAATCAAAATCCAACTTAGGCTGATGTAAAATGATAATATAAATTTGTGTACTGGGAAATATCTAACATCCTGTAAATTTTTTTTTCATTTTGTAAGCATCAGTTTATGGGGATGTGGGAGCATTTACATCTATGGACATGGTACAGAAAATTGAAGTGCATGTTTTCATATCGGAATGCTTTAGTGAGTGGAGTGGGAAGAGAAGTGAAAGAAAGGGGAGGGAAAAGGAGGGGGGGGAGAGAGAGAGAGAGAGAGAGAGAGAGAGAGAGAGAGAGAGAGAGAGAGAGAGAGAGAGAGTGTGTGTGTGTGTGTATTCTCCAATTCAGGGTTCTTACCTTGAAATCTAAGCTATAATGAGAAAGAAGTGCACTACAGTCAACTCTCACTAGCTTTCAAGAGTTAGCTATTAAAATTTCGACATGAGCACTTACACCTGGAAATCACAAATGCTACAAATCAGGGCTTGATTTATCATTGTGTTGATCTTCGCTTCTTAAACTGTGGGTCTATGAGGTCCAGACCCACAGTTTAAGAAGTGGTCGGGAGTAGAAAAAGTTGAAGAAGCCCTGCGTAATAGAGTCAGGTAAGTCATGGAGAAAATGTTAATAGTGAAGATTAAACTGAAAAGCATGTCATTGGATTTTAAGTTCTTTGAGGGCATCTTTTGCATTTTTTCCATCCCCAGCACTTAGCACAGTGCCTGACACATAATAAATGTTTATTAATTAATAAATGTTTACTAATTAATAAATGTTTATTGATTGATGGATAGATCTATACAAATTTCCCCCTGAAGAGCTGGTGGTTAAACATTTACCAGCATACTCTGAGATACAAACCTTAGACTCAACTTTATCTATAACCAAGATGTGAGATAAGTCACTAGTTGGATTTCTACTGTTGTTCAAAATGAATAATGCACTAAGATACTACTGGAATAAATCTTAACAGGCTTTTTTTTTTACCCAAGCTTGATTAACTTGGCCTGAACTTAAGAGTATCATCTGATTTATTATTTTTTGTCAAAGAAATATTCACAGGTTTTAATTACATTTGTATCAGTCATGCATATGTTTATTGCAGGAAAGAACATTATTAAATCAGCATTCTTTCCTCTGTTCTGTTTTGGGTTAGATGAACTATTGTAATTGCATTTTGCTCTTGACTGAACACGGTCTATATACACTCTGTTAATAGACCATATTGTGTAAAAGTTAAGTAATGATGATTTTGAAGGCATTATAAAGTACCATTAGATCCCCTTCACATAAATGCTGAACTCAAAACCTAACTACGCAAAATATTTGTCCCTTGACTTGGGATTTAGAAATTTAATTTTATACGACAAGCTTTGCCATTATGCTTTAATCATTAGGACATAACTTGGGGAGAGATAGATCACTGAAAGATTCCCAGTTGGGACCTCTGCCTTCCACAGCTATTGCTGATATTTCAGTGATGAGACTGTCCGGGTGATCCTAAGTTGGGTACTAATTTGTTTTGTTAGAATTATGTCAGCTTAAAAATAATTCTATTCCTTTCATTAGAACATTTCTGTCAAGCGATGATACAGTTGGCCTGCTTAATGCTGCAAGTGCCATTTCTCCTGTAGGACATTTATCCCTGGTGACAGCAATGTCACATTGGTATCTTATGCATTTTTAGAAGAGGCCACCTGTCAACACCTTTGCAGTGAAAAAGATCACTAGGCCAATGAATTCAAGCAAGATGAAGATTTAGAAATGCTTGTGGATGCCTGCAAAGTAGATTATGTAATGCCAGGTGCCTAACTAGACAGGATAGCAGAAGCTGCGCATGAATCATGCTTAAAAGGTGTAGAATGATGGGTGATTTCCTGGGCATCAGTATTCTCTCCATTGATACAAGTTGGAACTCATTTGTGTGTTAGTCTTTGTGACTATATGTTTTATCTTCTATCCTAAGAGCAACAAACCACTCTGAAGGATTTTCTCTTGTTCTTTTTATATCTATTTGATATCAATGAGACACTCGGATTGTCCATCTGTTATCTCTCATTCTCAGTCTGTGGCTCTTGGCCTTTCCTCATCACATACAGCCTTAGTGATGTCTTTTACTCTTCTTCCTATGAACAACTTGTCATGGATGATATGTGACAGCCTGCTTACACCCACCACAGGTCCTGGTATTGACCTCTGAGTTGTTGATAATTTTTGGGTTTTTTCTGATTATTGTATTATTCTGTGATTCACAGTCTTTCATTCTCAATGAGAGAATAGTATTATTAAGGTGAAGGGTTTTTTGTTGGTTTTGTTTCTGGTGAATGAAGTTTTGCACGTACAATTATCAGGTAAATATATGTCATTACACTTATTTGTGAAGAGAACATAACTACAATTTATGTACTTACCTGAGATGGCAAGGGACCCTAGAGTACAAACCAAATACAAAAACTAAACCAAACCAAACAAAAACAAAAAAAAATTTCCATAGTGTTGTGTTGTGAAGACTACGTGGCAATGTATAAGGCAAAGGCAAAATGACTTATATAATTCATAAAGTGTGATTGAGAGTAGAAGTTGAAAGTAAGCAAACTTTCCTATTTCCTTTAACAGCTTCCATTTTTATTGGACAAAATGTGAAGAATACACTTTAGATAGTTGAATAGACATCCCAAAAGTCATTTGAGAAAGCCTATTTACCCCTGAGCTGCCAAGAATAATTATTTAAAAGGGAGAAAATGAAACAATTACTTCTTTTATTCTTGAAATAATTCCACATAAAGAGGAGTATTCTCAAATGTAGACCTAATTGTCATGTGGGTTAGCTGTATGAAATAATGGCTAGGATTTCAACATTCAGAGATGGCACTACTGAATGGGAGTCTTTCAGACGAAGCAGACAATTTAAACAAAGGTATAGAGGTGGGAAAGTTAGGGATATATTCAGGGCATAAGACCCAATAGACGGAATTGTGGAATTGGAGTCAGAAACAATTGAGTTTAATTCCTACCTTTGACACTTCTCAGCTATTCAATCTTGAACAAGTTGTTCAACCTCACTCAGCCTCTGTTTCCTCATTGATAAAACAAGGACTTTTAACTGTATGCCTACCTAATAGAACTGCTTACTTCTCAGGATTGTTATAAGCTACTAATGAGATAATATGTTAAGGCACTTTGTAAATTTATGCCAGCTGTTTATACTACTAATACTACTACCACCACCACCACCACCATCACCATCACCATTTTAGTTGGGAACATTTCTCCCAGTGCTGTATATAAAAAGGTATTAACACTACTACCTATTCCTAACTCTCTTTCTTAGCTTAAAGAGTCTGGCATTGCATGAGATGTAACAAAGATTAGGGCAGAGGTTTTAAACTTTTGCTTCAGGAATTCCTGGGTTATATAAAGTGTATGAAGAACTTGGGGAAAAAAAACTATTTCTATACTCTTTAACTGAAATTAGGCATTTAACTAAAATATGAATAAAAAGAATAAAGTATAGACTTTATTAGACTGCCAGAGGGGTCCATGATGCAACAATTAGTTTAAGGACACTGACTGAAGTGGGCAGAACACTTAGAGAGCTATGAACAAGACTTCTATACCCTTTATGTGTATAAGACAACTTTCTAGAACCTGCTGGGATTTCACATTTTATAATCCTAAATCTCAATTAGCACCTAAAGATCCCAGAAGGATTTTTAAAAACCTTACTTGGAACCATGAGCTATCTCTTTGTGACTTCAAGAATTGTGTGATTTAGAGCTATAATCACTTCCTCAGAGAGAATCCAGTTCCAGCTCCTCATTTTATTTACACAAAAAATGGAGACCTAGAGAAGTTGGTTACATAAGTAGCAAATGGCAGAGTTGAGCTCTAAAGCCAGGTCTATTTTAAAATGAAATTATAGGGGCGCAGAACCAAGATGGTGGAGTAAAGGCAGGGACTCACCTGAGCTCTCCACAAACCCCTCCAGATACCTTTAAAAACGACTCAAATTTTAGAGTGGCAGAACCCACAAAAAGACAGAGTGAAACAATTCTCTAGCCCAAGACAACTTAATCAGTAGGAAAGGTCTGTTCTGGTCTATTGCACCTGGGTGGGAAAGGAGTGGGGTCCACTGCAGGCCACACCAGAATAGACTGGGATCCAGCAAAGTAGGAGCAGGCCCCGAGGTGACAGAATCAGTGGCAACAGTTGCAGTTTCCAAGCCTGTCAGCCCACAGACACTAAAGACAACTTAGTTAGCAGAAAAGGTTTGTCGAACCTAGGTGACAGTGGAGCACACAGCCCCAGCCTACTAGGAACAGACCTTGGGAGTTACTGAATTAGCAGTGGCAGCTGCTGCTTCCAGAGCTCTCAGCCTACAGATGGTAAGGGGGTTGAACAACTGATCAAAAGGAGGTTACAGGAGTCTTTTTGTTGGCATTGGAAGTAGGACTCTGTTGCTATGCCCATACTCAGATCCAGGTCCTAGGTGGCAGTTGCAGGGAAAGGAGGAGCACTTGCATACCAGAGCTTGCAGCTTCAGTGGAGCAGGGACCATCCTCACAATTCCAGGGAAGAAAAGGGTACTTGTGGTCACTCAGAGACCAGAGCACAGGCCAGGAGAGGAGTAAACGTCTCTCCTTAGATCATACCACTTTGGAAGAGCTAAAAACTTATAAGTCCCTAGAATAGCTCTGAAAACAGCTGCACAAAACCCCTAAAGCATGGGACAGTGCACCCTCCAGCCTGAAAGCAGAACCCTACTTTAACAAAGAGTGAAAAGTCAAGTAATAGGCTGGAAAAACGAGAAAACAACAGAAAAAAATTTTGACCCTAGAAAGTTACTACGGTGATGTTTCAGTAAGGCAATAATAGGCATTTTGACATTTATCATCTACATTACTATGTGTTTCTGTATTACAAAGTATATGAGACTCTCCACATAGAAGGTGGAAGAGATAAACCATTTATTCAGACACCAGAGAACCATACCCCACAAGCCATTTACCCAATCTATCAAAGCAGTAAAGCATTCAATACGTAATATTACAACATGGAGCCTTGCCATCCTCAAACCTCTCTAATCCACTGCTAGGGTCTTCCCAAAAACAAACTCACAGTACAGCTAAGACAGTCTGTTCAACTCTTAACTATCATGATGGCCCTTAGCAGCCACAGGCTCTCTCTCGCTCTCTCTCTCGCTCAGCATTTCCTGTGACATAGCTTCCTTTTCCTGTCAGCAAGTTCTTCCTACCACGTGTGACTTAGGCTTCCTGTGACATAAGCTGGTCATGGTCTATTAATAGGTGGAAAAGATATTCAAATCTAAATTGTTACTGCATGTGACAAAGAAGATCAAAAGACACGGTCACAAGAATATAACAAAGTCTAAGTTCCTATATCCAAAGCCTCCAAGAAAAATATGAATTGGTTTTAGGGCATGGAGAAGCTCAAAAAGAATTTTGAAAGTCAAGTAAGAGAGGTAGTGGAAAAATTGGGAAGAGAAATGAGAATGATTCAAGAAAATCATGAAAAAGAGTCAACAGTTTGGTGAAGGAGACAAAAAAAAATACTGAAGAAAATAGTACCTTAAAATAGAGTAGGCCAAATGGCAAAAGAAGTACAAAAAGCCAAAGAGGTGAAGACTACTTTTAAAGGCAGAAGCAACTAAATGGACAAAAGAGACACAAAAATTCACTGAAGGGAAAAAAAATGAGTAGAATTGGACAAATGGAAAAAGAGGTACAAAAGCTCATTGAAGAAAATAATTCCTTAAAAATTAAAATGGAGCAAGTGGAAACTAATGACATCATGGTAAATCAAGAAGGAATAAAACAAAATCAAAAGAATGAAAAAATAGAAGACAATGTGAAATATCCCATTGGAAAAACACCTGACCTGCTAAATGGATCCAGGAGAGATATTAAAAATTATTGGACTACCTGAAAGCCATGATAAAAAAAAAGAGCCTAGATATCATCTTTCAATAAATTATCAAGGAAAACTGCCCTGATATTCTAGAATCAGAGGGGAAAATAGTTCCACCAATCACCTTCTGAAAGAAATCCCCAAATGGAAACTCCCAGGAATATTATAGCCAAATTCTAGAGCTCCCAGGTCAAGGAGAAAATATTGCAAGCAGACAGAAGCAATTCAAATATCATGGAGCTACAGTCAGATAACACAAGACTTAGCGGCTTCTACATGAAAGGATTTAAGGGCTTGGAATATGATATTCTGGAGGGCAAAGGAACTAGGATTTCATCCAAGAATCATCTACCCAGTAAAACTGAGTATAATCTTTGAGGAGAAAAAATAGATATTCAATAAAATAGAGGACTTTCAAGCATTCTTGATGAAAAGACTAGAGCTGAATAGAAAATTTAACTTTCAAATATAAGACTGAAGAGAAGCATAAAAAAGTAAATAAGAAAGGGAAATTATAAGGGACTTGAGAAGTTTAAACTGTTTATATTCCTACCTGGGAAGATGACACTTGTAACTCATGAGAACTTTTTTATCATTAGGGCAGTTAGAAGGAGTATATAGACAGAGGAAACAGATGTGAGTTGAATATGAAGGGATGATATCTAAAAATAATAAAATTAAGCATTGAGAGGGGAATGTACTGGGAGAAAGAAAAAAATAGAGAGGTAGAAGGGGGTAGATCATCACATATAAAAGAGGCAAGAAAAATCTTTTACAGTGGAGGAAGATGGGGAAATGAGGGGGGAGTGAGTGACCCTTATTCTCATCAGATTTGGCTCAAAGTGGGAATAACATATACACATTCAATTGGGTATAGAAATCTATCTTACCTTTCAGGAAAGTAGGAGGGGAAGGGGATAAGAGGGATGTGTGTGTGTGTGTGTGTGTGTGTGTGTGTGTGTGTGTGTGATAAAAGGAAGGGCAGATTGGGGGTAGGGGTAGTCAGAAGCAAAAAAATGTGGAGGTACAATGTGCAAGAAGAGAGAAAATAGAATAAATGGGGCGATAGTTTGGAAGGAAATACAGTTAGCAATAGTAAATGTGGGAAAAAACACATTTTTTTGAAGCAAGCTTCTTTGATAAAGTCCTCATTTCTCAAACATACAGAGAACTGAGTCAAGTGTATAAAAAAGAGTAATTCTCCAATTCATAAATGATCAAAAATATGAACAGTTGCATATGGAGTAATCAAAGCTCTCTATATCCATATAAAATGCTCTAACTCACTATTTGATTGGAGAAATGCAAATTAAAACAATTCTAAGGTACTACCTCATACCTATTAGATTGGCTAATAGGTAAGAAAAGGAAAATGACAAATGGTCAAGGAAATGGAGGGAAAATGGGGCATTAATGCACTCTTGGTGGAGTTGTGAACTGATTCAATGATTCTGTAGAGTATTTTGGAGCTATGCTCAAAAGGCTACAAAACCATGCATACCCGTTGACCTAGAAATACCAGTACTAGGTTTGTATCCCAAAATAAGTAAATAACAAAAAGGAGAAGGATCTATATATACAAAAATATTTATAGCTCTTTTCTGGGGAAAAATTGGAAATTGAGGGGATGCCCATCAACTGGGGAATGGCTGAACAAATTGTGGTATGTGATTAAGATGAAATACTATTGTAAGAAATGATGAGCAGGATGCTCTCAGAAAAACCTGGAAAGACTGATATGAGTTCATGAAAAGCGAAATGTTCTGTGTACAAAGTAAAAACATATTGTAAGATGATCAGCTATGAATGACTTAGCTATTCTCAACAATACAATGATCCAAGACAACTCTGAAGGACTCATCATGAAAAATGTTATCCAGTCCCAGAGAAAGAATTGAATAAAGATGAAAGCATAGTTTTTTTGCTTTCTTTGTTTCTCTTTGGTATTTTTAATTGGTCTATGTTTTCTTTTACAACATGATTATTATGGAAATGTTTTGTATGACTACACATGTATAACCTGTATAGAATGACTTGCCTTCTCAATGAGTAGATGGGGTGGGGAGGGAGAGAATTTGGAACTCAAAGTCTTAAAAACAAATGTTAAAAATTATTTTTCCATGTAACTGGGGGGAAATAAAACCTGAAATACTAAAATACTAAAAAATACTAAATAATACTAAAAAATGAAATTATAAGTGACATCCCTGTAAGTCAAGAATTTTTTTTGTTTTGGGGTTAGGTGGCACTTGCTTCTCTTCTGTTATTGTTATACTTTAGGATATAAATAGAATAAGAGAGACTTGTCCAGAAGTTTAAAAAAATCCCCTTATCACAATAGAATCTGGTATTTTGAAATAGAGCTAGAAGCAGAAGGGCAGAACCAGTTTGAGCATGAAAGGCTAGAACTAATAGTACTAATTCTTTACCTAAAAAGCATCTGCTATAGTGTAGACCAATGCTTTTGTTTTACATCAGGTTCATATAGAAACATATTCCTTTATAGTTTGATTGTATGAGGTTGACTCATACAACATGTTTGAAATCATCATTGACTGCCTATGTATAAAAGTCTCAGGCCAGTAGTGAATACTTGCTTGTGTATGTAAGGGAAAGAAAACTAAAATTATATGTATAAGATTTAACAACTTGTAGATAGCACCTAAATAGTTCTGTAGTTCAATTATTTTTAAGTATTCTGATCATATTATAACTCAGTGGCATGTAAAAACTCAGATGCTCCCTGGAGATTGGCAACTTTTCATACAAAGAGATACCAGATCCTCCCTTCTTATGCCCTTACTTTGCTCAAAAACACTTTATATGGAAATGCAAACTATAGAGATGTAATACAGTATTAGCTAACATAGTCACAGATTCTCCTAAGCTGTCATAAATTTTATTGTAGAAATTTGTCATTTCTTGCACGTATAGGGACTGAAATTGGTGCAGTCCGATTTGCAAGGCAACAGGAAAGAACTCATATTCAAATGTATTTTAGGTTTTTAATTTCTCCACATGTCTTCCAGAGGCATTTTTATGAAATAACAGTAATCAGGAAGAGTATTTTGTGGTATTAATGTACAGATTAGCTGAATTAATGACTAGACAATTTGCTTAATATCATATCATAATATCCCAGTTTCATAGTGTCAGCATGGGATTCAGCAATAAAGGGAGGGAAAGGAGAGACAAGGTACTAAGAACTTAAATGGAAAATTTGACAAATGAAGATTAGATTCTGCCTGCTCAGCATCAAGAAAGGTAACTGACCTGAATATAAAGAGTTCTGATTCAGAATAGTTGATTAACCACAGAAATGGGTGTATTTTAGCATAGGACCCCAAAGACTCAAGGATCTTCTGTGTTTATTTACCATGCGTGAAATTTGTCAGTAGACATGTAGAGAAGGGTCTTAAGGAAATTAGTTCCCGCTTTTTCCCCAATAAAGACTGCTATTTTTCAAGGCCAGCATTTCCAGTGTCCATTCCTATCTTTTTTTGGGGGGGGGGAGGGGTAGTTATGTCTTTTGATTAGTGCATAAATTAGATTTAAATGAGGCAGAGTTGCACAAAGTCTTCAACCTTACTCTTTCTTCCAGGGTCATCATATTCCTGTGGCAGGATAGAATCAAGATAAATGATGATGACTTGAGATGCAGGGGATGACTTTGGCATCTTTTATGTCTAACCAAGCTCTGAGTGCTCCACAGTGCCTGCGTCGGCTGCCTTCATGGCTGTTGGAACAAATTATTCTCATCTGCCCATTTCACCAGGGGAATTCTTTACATGCTTGGTGTAGACATGCCCCACCCCCAACTCACCAATAGGTTTGAGACTTCTAGGTTACCCTCAATCTGGTTTAACCTGTCTGCCAAAAAGGTTTACCAGGGTGTAGCTACTGTACATGCTACACGTCCTTAGAGCCACAGGTGAGAGGTAGGTCCATCAGGTAGACATCAAATGTGGAAAGAAGCCCTCACACCAAGATACTAATCTTCCCTGAAAACACCCTCAATCCTATCACACATCATCCCTCCCTCCCCCAATGATGTTACTATCAATCATTCCAGCCAGAGTAGTTTACCCATCATAAAACTTATTCCTCCATTCTTAACCCTCCTGCTTTATGGCACATTGAATATCTGTGTGGAAACTGGAAACCTGTTTCCCACATTCAAGGAAACCAAATCACAAGCTTTATCTCAGCCTTATTTTATTTCCCCGGATTTAAATTCTAGGGTGGGGGCAATAAACTAAAGAGATACGCTGGTACTCTTGGTCCAGTCAGAGACTGTACTCAGTCTTTCTGAATTCATAATTATTTGGGGGGGGGGCCTAATTCCAAGTTAAACTTTTTATTTACTCTGTATATGTTTTATCTAGACTTAGTTATGTACTTATTGCTTCCTCTCAGTAGAATGAAAACTCCTTGAAAATAAAGCTTTTGATTTGTCTTTTTTGCCCCCACTGAAAGACATGAGAGACAAAATAGTATAATGAAGAGAAAGTCTCTCTCAAAGTCAGGAAAGTCAGAGTTGAAGTTTTTCCTCTGATATAAACTAGCTGTGTGACCTCTGGGCATGCCATTTAATGTCTCAATACTTGTAGGCAGGCAATACTCTAAGAATAAAGTTACAGAGAAGGGGCCTACCTGCACTAGTGGAGGAAGTTCCCTCACCAGAGATTTCCCAAAAATCTCACTCAGTGAAATAGCCCTGAAATCAAATATTATTTTCAAATTGTGGACAAAAATCTATGTAGAACATGGAGGTGGAGGTGTGCCCACCCAGGAAAAAGCCATTTTCATATTAAAAGACATCCTGATTTTTCTGTTACATAATTTTAATTAATGTATGTTGAAGTATGGGAGTGAGGAAAGGCAGAGACATAGTGGAGATAACATTTTTCTTTGAACTTTTAGAAGAGACTACCTCAAGCCTTTTGCCATAGTTTTTTTTCTTTTTTTTCCCCTCTAGTGACTCACTTGACAACAGAGTATGCTTTACAGCAAGGATTGTCTACTAAACAACCTAATCAAAATATTATTAAACAATTATACTGCAGTAGGCTGTTTAATGAAGTGTTTTCAGTGTGGTTTGTGCGTTAATAGCAACAGTGTTAAGCTGCTTTGTGCTCTGTGTATCAAGCAGCCTGAAGTAATGGAAGCTGACTAACAGCCAAATAAAAATCTTGAAGCACCTTTGACAGACAATATACTGGTGCCAGTCTAAATCTTGTCATGCATTGTTATTGTGCATGGAAATGACAAAAAAAAATGTTGAGAGCTTCCACACACTACATAGCATATTTAACTCTATAACTGGGCACTTTCCTAGCTTCCCTAGGAGTGTCATGCATATCTATTGACCTGATAGTGAATCTGAGGACAAATCTGAAAGTGAGCAAACCTAAAGCTGATATGAGTATCTTACATGAACACACACACACACACACACACACACACATACACACACACAAATATGTGAAGGGATGATATACGCACACACATATATTTACAGGAAGGGATGATATACACACACACACATATATGTATACACACACACACATATACGCATATACTCCAATCAAGGTATTATTTTGAAGTATCCTTGAGCCATTGCCTATGGCAATACATCAGTCCCTCATTTAGAAACTGTCATAACCTGAGGAGATCTGAAAAGACCTTTTAGAATCAAATGAAGGAAGAAATACAAATATGATTGATGAAAAGCATACAGATGTGAGCATCCTTGAAGAGATGGGTACTCGGATCTTTGAGATGTATATCAATGGAAAACCTTGCATCTGGCTCATAATTATCACCCATCGTTCCCATACTATCTGACTTGTAAGGCTCAGGATGGTATGTCATTGTATTGATGCTGATCAGAATGCTGATCGGAATGATTGTTATCTGTTTCACTTTGGGCCTTCCCTGGGTCTCAGTTTTTTCATCTGTAAAATGAGGGGTTTTGATTGAATGGCTTCTGAGGCACCTTATAGCTTTAAATCTATGATCCTACATTATAACAAAAACAAAATAACATTTTCTCTTCTAACCTCACAAAAACCACAGAGTAGAATGATGTTGAGTGATTTTTAAAAACCCATGCTTAAGTGATCAAACGACAAGCATTTATTAAGCACCTACCATATGCCAGGCATTGTGAGAGGTGCTGGGAATATGAACACAGAAGTGAAAATATCTAAATGTTCAATGGAAAGTATGCTGCATTTAGAATTGGAAAACCTGTCTTCAAATCCTAGCACTGCAATTTACTACCCATGTGTCCTTGGGCTAGGCAGTTCAACTCTTTGGGCCTCAGTCTTCTCAATTGCAGAATTAGGGGTCAGTAACTTCTATGGCCCCTTCTAGCTTTTAAATCAATGATCCAAAACCTCAAACCAAACGGGTTACATTTATAGAAAAAATGAATTTATTCTATTTTCCTCTCTACTTCTTAGTTCTCTTCATAGTCACACAATATCATTTCCTTTACAGTTGTAGCTTCCCTCTTGAAACTTTCTGACCAAAGCATACTTAAAAAAAAAAGATCTTTCCATAATATAATTGTTTCTAATAGTAGAGGCTCCTTAAGGGTATGATAGCTCAAGGGGATGATTCTGAGGAGATAATTGCATAAGACATCCCTGAGATTTGCAACATCAGAGCCATGATTTGGCATACCCCAAAGATGTTAACTAGACAAGCCATAGCTCTCCTTTTTCATATGCCTCATTACCTCAATAGGTCCTTTCTCAAGTAATCTGTGACAGATTGTGCTTTTATATTTACAGCACAGTTATAACTTACTGGCTCTCTAGCCAAACCTGGGCCTCTAGCAGTTTGTGTAATATTAAAAAGCGTTAGGAAATTTTGGCTTAGTGAGCCAAAGTGGTACTGTGGTTTTCTATCTCCTTGACCTTTTTGACACTTCTCATTGCCTCCTGGGTACTTCTAAAATATTACAAATATCGGAACTAATTTGAATTCATACCTATGTATTTAGATTATCTATTGAGATACTTACAGAAGTTGTAAATATATATCTACCATACTTGACAATTGTGTATCA
The DNA here is from genome assembly GCF_011100635.1 of Trichosurus vulpecula. Taxonomy (NCBI): domain Eukaryota; kingdom Metazoa; phylum Chordata; class Mammalia; order Diprotodontia; family Phalangeridae; genus Trichosurus; species Trichosurus vulpecula. Next base: position 179,251,139 of record NC_050579.1, read on the forward strand.
TCAATCTATCTATGAAAATTAGCCTGATATATTGGAAAGAGAACTGGCCTTGGAATCAGATGACCTGACTTCATGTTCCCCCTTCAGTATGACCATAAACAAATCTCTTAACCTCTCTGAATCTATTTCTATTCATGGAAAACAAGGATAATAATTGCTTTATAATAATAATAATAACATTAACAACTGGCATTTACATAGCACTTTAAGGCTTACAAATGCTTTACAAATTTATCCTTGCAACAAATACAAGAGGTAGATGCTATTGTTGTTGGAAAAAAAATTGAGGCAGACAAAAGTTAAGTGACTTGCCTAGAGTCACACAGCTGTCAAATGTCTGAGGTCAGATTTGAACTGAAGTTTTCCTGACTTCAGGTCTAGCACTTGATTAAGTAGACTTAAGTTTGACTTGAGTCAAAATCAAAGCACCTCAGAATTGGAATAAACCTCTTCAGTCTTCTAGTTAACCATAAATGATCAGATTGGCACACGACTTTAGACCATTATTAGGAAACTCAGAATCTTCAGAGGCCGGCAGACCATTACGTTCAGATGTTTGCAAAGGTATCTAGTATGAACTGCTGTATTAGTACCTTACAATGGTCTCAAAGGAAGATATTATGGCATTGTGCTATTTAAAAGTGAATTATTTACCTTTCTGCCTATCTTCCTATTAGCAAATATATAAAATCATAATAAATCATTAATAACATAACATGTAAATTAAAATAGCTCTAAGGTTTTATATTTCATCCAGCAAAATGACAAAAATGAAAAAAGGACTGGTCAGTGCTGGAGTTATTGGAGATAAAACACTCTAAGCGAGTTGGAAGTTTGAATTAGTCCAACTGTTATGGAAAGGAAATTTGTAATTACAGTATCACGAATAAAATAGTCCTACTCTTTGATTTATAGAGCTCTGTTAGGTGTATAACCTAAGGAGGTCAAAGATAAAAATAAAGATCCTAAATATCCCAAAAATATGGTAGCATTTTTTTTTAAAGAAACACATCTTCAAATAAAACCCACACCCATAAATTATGGATTGAACAACAAGTTGTGGTACATTAATGTAATGGAATATTAGAGCCATAACCAATGATGAATATGTAATTGAATAAAGAAACTTGAAATAACTCACATGAACAGATGCAAAGAGAAATATGCAAAGCTAAGAAAACAATATATTCAATAAGTAAAACAATGTAAATGGGCCAGCAATGACAAGCTAATTGAAAGAAGTCTGGTCAATTTTAACAACCACCCCTTTCCTCAAAAAAGAAATGAAAAATGAGCGTGCTTACATAACCTCGTTGTAGAGGTGGTAGACCACTGTCCTGGTATATTATATATACAGACAGACTTTGGTTGATTTTTGTTAGTTATATTGAAGTGATTTTTTTCTCTTCTTAATTTGTTTTCATAAGAATGCCTGTCTATATGTAAAGGATATATTTGGAAGAGGTGGAATAAAAGCAAAAAAAGAATATGATTTTTTTTTAATTTTGGAGGGAAGGTAGATTGCAGAAAAGATTCCAGAGGAGATGAGTCTGAATAGGATCAAGGACACAAATAGAGAGCTTTGTGTTGAAGGTCTACCTCTTCCTTAGAAATTTGAGCTAAAGGGGAGAGAATGAGAAATAATTTTCAGCTGATTTAAAGTGTAGAATTGAGAAGAACAGGGAACTTCTAAGGATAAGATTTTTTTCTGTTATGTATTAAGCAATTTCTTTGCCAAGAAGTAGGATGGAGCTAGCATAGTAAGCTTAAGGAAAAAAAATCACAGAAGGCTCAAAGATCTAGAGATGGAAGGGACCTAAGAGGCAATTTAATCCAAACTTCTCATTGTACAGAGCTTAAATGACTTGTCCAAGATCATAGAGGTAAGCATTTTTGCCGTTCCTTGGGAAATAAAATAGAGAGTTCATCAGGGAAGAGTAAAACAATTGGTTGTAACAATGAGGACACAGTTGATACTTGACAATATAAATTTATACTCGAGTCAAGATGGTTGTGAATTTTTTTCCACTAGATTTATGCAGCCCGTGATGAGAGAAAGTGGGCTGTGTGCATACATCAGAGTTGGAATTTTGAAGGGACACAATTCAAAGATGTAGGAAAAGGTAAATTTAAACAATATAGCAATAGGGTCAAAATTTTGAATAGAGTAAAGGGAGACCAGAAACAGTGTGATGGTATGGGAAACTGTATAAAACTGAAGTGACTAGAGGTTGTAGTGAGGGTTGAGAAAGGGTTTGGAAGGGTGAAATACTGGCAGAGAAAGTGGAATATGGTTCTGACCAGAAAATAAAATTATTAATTACTTGGCATTTACAAAACTTCATTCTTTACTTTGGAGGCATAACCATCGTGGGTGATTTCTCCTAGAAAATGTCTAGAAGCATTTTTCCATTCAATGGCTTCGGTAGATAAAATACAATATCCTCCTCTCTTCATAAGTGAATTTTTTGTTCATTTCTTACACATGAAAAAAAGTCTACTATAAAGAAAAAAAATCCTTAAATAGCATCTATGAAATTCCAACACAATTACTGACCTACTAGGACATAAACTGACGTTCTCATAGACAATTTGATTTCTTTTTTTAAAGTTTATTTTTATGTATCATTTTCCATGACTCTAAGTAATTAAAATTATTATAGCCTTTTGTCATCATTTCTTATCCTCCCCATCCCAGTTTGAGTGCCAGTTTTATATATTATTCCATATGTTGGGGCTTTGCTAATGATGTTGAAAAAAGTACAACAAAATACCAGTTCCCCTTGGTATCTGTCTATAAACTTTTCACATTAATACAGTTTAGAATTTGAAACAATCTACATTTCAAAAGTTCTGGAAATATTTCTTACTGAGCCCCATAGGAATGCTAATCATTTGATGAAAATGATTTTGCTTCTTTTTCTATGAAATCAGATGATTTTCAGAGACCATCTATGCAAATATTGAGGACATATTCATTGCCTCCATGTGTTCTGGCTTAGGTAGCCTGTGTGATGATGCACAAGCATAAAAGTTGCAGCAACTAACTTCCATGTTGTTGTTGTTGTGGGGTAGTTGATGTCTTTATTTTAGTAGTTGACACATTTGCCATTTTGTGTTCTGCGATGTAATTGTGATTATGGGACTCTATTCTTTCTATGCATACATATACATGCATATATGTATATATGTATGTATGTATGTATCAGAATGCCAATAGGAATGCCCATAAACTAGATCAGAAATAAAAGCAGAATTATTCCAAAGGTCTTACATGTTGTTCTGAAAAGGTAAATTGACATTTCATCATTTATCTGTAGGTAAATACTTCATAAATAAGCAAAATTGATACAAAGTTACATGATGATTAGTATTTTTGTTCAAATATTCTCCTAGCATTGGTTTAAGGATATTTTTGTTCTAATAATGGGAAAATGCATCTATTTAATGACTGCCTCAGTGACATACTTTCCAGTGGTATTTTTTTAGTTCCTTCTGGTGCTTTAGTAGTAGTGTGTGAATTTCATGCTTTATCCTCCGAAACCAGACACTATAGCAAAAATGTAATGGTATTTAAAAATGCCTAAGACCTGATGAGCCCTATGTTACATAATTAACATTTTCTTGAAAATATTGTTCAAAGGAAAATTCAATGCCAACAAATACTCTGATCCAAGAGTAAGATCAGACATCATTGTCAAGAGCACATAGCCATTATTTTCATAAGTGTTTTTCAGTGTTAGTGAAAGGCAATGACTTTGAGAGAGAGAGAGAGATACAGAGACAGAGGCAGACAGACAGAAATTTCTATATAGGGAATTTTATATCAATATATCCATATTATGTGTATGTTTATCTGTTTTGTATAATGCAATCCAACTTTTTAAAATGTTTGTTTAGCACTGACCTCCTTATGGGGGGCTGTGTTTATTTGGTTGTATTTCTTGAGATGATCAAGTTAACAAGTTTAATTATTTGTCTGGAATGTATCAGTTGCCCATAAGCCAGGATTTGGCATGAGCCACAAATCTGGAACATGCCAATCTCACTTTCTACATGTAGCCTTTTCTATCCTACGCCCTTAATGCTAGTGCCTTTTTTATGGATTATCTTCAATTTATCCTGTATATTTCTTGTTTGTATATAGTTTGCATGTTGTCTTCCCTAGTATCTCTGATGAAGGCCTCATTTCTAAAATATACAGGCAACTGAGCCAAATATATAGGAACACAAGCCATTCCCCAATTGAGAAATGGTCAAAGGATATGAACAGGCAGTTTTCAGAGGAAGAAATTAAAACTATCTATAGGCATATGAAAAAATGCTCTGGATCACTACTGATTAGAGAAATGCAAATCAAAACAACTCTTAGATACCACATCTCTCCTGTCAGATTGGCTAAAATAACAAAACAGGAAAATGATAAATGCTGGAAAGGATGTGGGGAGATTGGAACACTGTTACATTGCTGGTGGAGTTGTGAGCTGATCCAGCCATTTTGGAAAGCAATTTGGAACTATGCCCAAAGGGCTATAAAAATGTTCATACCCTTTGACCCAGCATTACCACTTCTAGGGTTGTATCCCAAAGAAATCACACAAGCGGGAAAAGGACCCATATGTACAAGGATATTTATAGTGGCTCTTTTTGTGGTAGCCAAGAATTGGAAATCAAAGGGATGCCCATCAATTGGGGAATGGCTGAACAAGCTGTGGTATATGAAGGTAATGGAATACTATTGTGCCATAAGAAATGGGGATGATACGGACTTCATAACAACCTAGAAAAACCTACACGACATAATGCTGAGTGAGCGGAGCAGAGCCAGGAGAACATTGTACACAACCACAGATACATGGACTCTGTGAGGACCAACCCTGACATACTTTGCTCTTCTCAGCAACGTAAGGTGCAAGGACAACTCCAGGGGACTCACGATGGAGAATGCTATCTTCATCCAGAGAAAGAACTGTGAAGTTTGAATACAGATTGAGGCGCGCTACATGCTCGCCTTTTTTGCTTCTCTTTTGTTTTTGTTTGTGTTTTTTTTTTTGGTTTGTTTTTTTTTTTTTTGGTTATGTCTCTTCTTTCTCATGATTCATTCCATTGGTCATAATTCTTCTCCACAACTTGACTAGTGTATAAATTAATTCAATGCGAAGTTATACATGGTAGTTATATGAGATTCCAGGCCGTCTTGGGGAGGGAAAGAGGGGAGAAAATCTGGAACTCAAAATTATGTAGAACCGTGTGTGGTAAACTAAAAATAAATAAATTAATTAAAAAAATTCTTTCCGGGATGACTGGACAAATTCATAGCTCCACTAACAATGTTTCTGGTTTCCTTCAGTCCTTCCAGTTGTCATATTTCCTTTTGGTTATATTTGTAAACTTGATGGGTATGAGTTTGAACCTGAGTTTTACTTTAATTTACATTTTTTCCAATTATAAATGATTTGGAAGATTTTTATTTCAGATGACTGTTTTTAGCTTACAATTTTTATTTTAAAATTTATTTTATTTTATAACTAAGAATTTATTTTTTCTTTCTCATCTCCAACTAAAAAACAAAAAGAAAAATAAATCTTTTGTAACCCGTATGCTTAGTCAAACAAAATACATTCTCATATTCTCTATGTAAAATATTCATATGTATATATACACACATATGTCTATACAAACATATGTGTCTATGTATAGCATATATAAATACATATGTCTTTATAAATATATATACATAAATATTATATATGTATATATATATATATTTCAGCTCATATCTTTCATATATCACCAATTTTGTAAAAATAGGTAGCTTAGGTCATCTTTGGTCCTTTGGAATCATGGTTGGTCATTGCATTAAACACAGTTTCAAGCCCATAAAATTGTTTTGTTTGTAATATGTATATCTATATCTATGTGTTGTTGTTGTTCAGTCCTTTCAGTCATGTCTGACCCCAAATAGAGGTTTTCATGGCAAAGAAATTGGAGTGGTTTGTCATGTCATTTTCTTCTCCGATGATTTCTTTGGTGCAAACATAGTTAATTGGCTTAAGGGTCACACAGCTCCCAAGTGTCTAAGACTGATTTGAACTCAGGTCTTACTGACTCCAGGCTGGTGCTTTACTCTATCCACTGCACCACCTAGCTGATATCTTTATCTATAGCTATGGATATCTCTCTATCTATAGATAATGTCTTTGGTACTGCTTACTTCACTCCACCTCAGTTCATGAGTATTCTCATGTCTCTCTGAAACTGTCCCATCATTTCATTATAGAATACAGTAGTATTCTCTTAGAATCCTATAAGATAACTGATTGAGCTATTCCCAACTGACAGGTGTGCTCTTAGTTTCTATGTCTTTGCCACGATAAGAAAGAGATGCTATAAATATTTATATATATTTGGTTCTTTTCCTCTTTCTTTGACTTTTTAAGGATAGACAACTAGTAGTGGTATTTCTGAGTCATAGGATGTACACGGTTTTTAATGCCTTTGGGTCCACAGTTCAAATTTGTTTGCAAGAATTGCTGGATCAATTCACTTACATAAAACCATATATAATTGTTCCTGTTTTTCTGTAGCCCACCTAATACTGAAGGAGTCATTTGAACATTCTTTTTCATATTATTAGTGCCATAGTGTTAGCTCGAATTAGTGATAGCTTGAATTTCTTCACTTGAAAACTGTTCCTCCCCTTTGACCATTTATCCATTAAGAAAAGCACAATAGATTTTAATAACATGGAAATAAATATGAAGGAAATACATATAATCACTTCAATGTACTCTCCCTGTTCAGAGACTTCCTGTGTGCATGGGAAATATTCCCTATTCATGCTAAGTTATAGCTCTAGTAAAATAGTGATAGAAGGTAAGGGGCAGAAAGGATGGGAAAAAGGTGCCTATTGCGTGCCTCATATTCACAAACTAAAAAGAAAAAGCTTCTTTCCTGAGTTTACCAGCCAAAATGATTATTAATTTCAGAAACCCTAGTAATTTTCTGCCTTTTCCCTTGTGATTTTGGGGAATTTTTTCTCTCCCAGCACTTAAAGGTCTGATGGCTATCATGGCTTCTCTATGTCACCTTGCTTCTCATGATACTTATAGGAATGTGAGAATTATGATAGTTGAGCAAGTCATAGTATATGTTCATGATAGCTGCAGAATATTAATAATTTCTATCTCATACTGACCACAATATCCATGCCTTTCCATGTGATTCCTGTTCACACAAAATGCTTGCTTCTCTCTCTTTCCCATGAATTTCCAATCACAAGGGTACAAGAAGGAAAAGAATAAAAAATAGGGTGTAACAACTAATACATAGCAACCCCTTTGTCCACTCTCCTGACTTTTTTCCACAAAATGCACCCAGTACAGTTCCATTGTCCTTATTCTCTCCTAAAGAGAGGTAATCTCCTGCCCAGTAGTCTTTCTCACAAATTCTCTTCCATGAAAAATTCCCTGAGCTATAGTGCATTCACAGAGATTCAAAATGTGATACAGAAGCACCGGGTTACATTTAATACTTTATGATTTTGTTATTCTTATTCCAACTGATGATTAACACAGTGGAACGAACACCAGATTAAGAGTCATGAGCCCTATGTTCAAATCACAGTTCTAGCATTTATTAGCTGCATGGCCACATGTCCTTTCAGAGTATCAGTGTCCTCATTTGTAAACTGGGGATAAGAAAAGATTCATCACCTGTCTCAAAGTGGCATTGTAAGGAAAGTCTTTTGTGAGCCTTAATGTCCTATGTTATATAAAATAATTTTTATGATAATAACTTGATTTAACTTCAAGTATTGAATGAAGGTTTTTTTTAAACCTTTGATATATCATTTTGATAGTAGGTCTGAATAAATGATTTGAATTGCAATGCAACAATTTAATTTCTCTTTTTTGTTCCATTTCTGTAAAGGAGAATAGATCAAGTATCCCAAATAAGATGGGAACTGGAAAGTCATGACATATTTTGGTTAGAGAACATTCTTGATGCTTTTCATTGTTGTTGTTGGCTTTTGTCCTTCATTCTGGAAGAGGACCATGACATCAGGAAGGCGATGCCATGACATGCAAGTGAATTCGATTTAAGTGAAGGAGGGCTGTGCAATGTAAACAGCTTTACTTTCTCCTCCTGAGCCATCTGGGTCCAATGGCAAGATATAGATCAGTATGACTGGGGATGACCCTGGATGCAGCAGGAAATCGACCTTGTTAAGCTAAAGTCTTTCTTTTGGTTTTGTTTGATTGTTTCTGGTTTTATGCAACTGTTTTCAGAGATGTTTCTAGAGACCGGTAAGTTTTCATTTCTCCCAGGGTGGCATGATCTAAAGAGAGGTGTTTACTAGTCTCCTAGCCTGTGCTCTGGTCTGTGAGGGATGACAAGCATTCTTTTCTGTCCTGGAACTGTGAGGAGAGTCCCTGCTCAACTGAAGCTTCATGCTCTGGTGCACTAGTGCTCCTTCTTGCCCTGGGACTGCCACCCAGGACTGGGACCTGGATCCAAGTTTGGGTAAAGCAACAGAGTCCTGCCCCCTAGTACCATCAAAGAGACCCCTGTAGTCTTCTTCTGACCAGTTGTTCAACCCCCTTCCCATCTATGGGCTGAGAGCTCTGGAAGCGGCTACTGCTGCTGCTGATTCAGTGGCTTCCAAAGCCTGCTGCTGGTTTGCAGGGGCTGGGGCTGGGCTGGTGTGGCCTGCACTGGACTGTTCTCCACTCTTATCCAGGTATGACAGACCTTTCCTGAATCTTTTCTGTTGACCTTCTAAGTTGTCTTTGGCATCTATGGGCTGAGAGGTCTGGAAACCACCACTCTGCCATTGATTCAGTCACCCTGGGGCCTGCTCCTGGTCTGCTGTCCCAGTCTGCCCTGGTGCCTGCGCTGGACTGTGCTCCATTCTCTCCCTGGTATAACAGACCTTTCCTACTGATCTTCTAAGTTATCTTGGGCTGGAAAATTGTTTCACTCTTTCTTTTTGTGAGTTCTGGTACTCTGAAATTTTTAAGGCATTTTTATTATAATTTAAGGTATTAAGTTGTTTTTAAAGGTATTTGGAGAGATTTGGGGGAGAGCTCAGGAGAGTCCTTGCCTTAACTGCCATCTTGTAAGCTAAAGTCTTTAATAGGTCTGTTTGTCTGAGGCAGCACCCATACAGTGATTAAGGCTAAGTAAGAAATGAGACAGAGAATTGCCTCTTTTACCTATTAAAAATGCTTTGTTTCAGAGGAATAATTGATGGCCAGGGTCATATACTTATATGAATGTTTTAGTAGTATGGGAGCTGAGGAAGTCAGGTGCAGAGAGTAAGGTCATTAATTTAAAAACAAAACAAAAGAAAACCAGTCCACATTTTATCTCATTGAATTATAGGCCTAGTAATGATATCACCAGGTCAAAAGAGATATACACAGGTTAACTTTGGGGGTATTTAAATTTCTTTTCCAGAATGAACAAATTCATGTTTCACAAAGGTAGTGTCACCTTATGCCTGCACAACTTCTGAACCATAGCTCAGATAAAATGATTTGTTTGCTCAAGGGGCATATTTAAAAGGGAAACCACTAGTTCATCAGGCACAGTCATGCTATTCTATTCTCATACAAAAATATATGGTAAGTGGCTCCTGTAGTGTGTTAGGGTTTTTAAAGCACTTTTTTCTCAATAAACCTGAGAGGTAGTGCAGGAACCATGAGCATCCTTTAAATAGATGCATAAACTGAGTCTCCAGGCTTCATAGAATGCATGATATGCCCATGGCTTGCTAGTAAGTATCCCAGTAGGTATTCAAACCCAGGTGTTCTGACTCAATAGCTGGAATAAACAATTATCACTCATTTGGTTCCTAGCAGGTATAAATATCTATTTAGTGTTCCTGTGAGATAACTCTTCAAAAATTTGTTTTCCCTGACATCTCATAGAATTTTCAATTTGAAAGGGGGTTTTCAAGACTTTTTTGCTCAACCTTTCACTTTTACAGTTTCGGAAATTCTCTAGAGAGACAAAGAAAACGATTTAACTAAATTTACACAGCAATCTACTGGTAGATTCAGGACTTAAGTCTTCTGGCCCTTTTCTTTTTTCTTGTTCTTTCTTTTTCCCCACTTTTTAAAAATGTCTTTTCCTATTCCTTGCCTTTCTTTCATTTGCTTCCCTCCTCATTTCTTTCTCCTTTTTTATTTCTCTTTTTACTATACAATTATGCCTTTGTCACTCTTCAATAAAAAAGCAGTTATTAATCACCTAAGATTCTAGGGACTTTACTAGACTCTGGAGTTGGAAAACCAACAGGTTCCCTCATTTCAAAGAGATGACATTCCATATGGGAGGAAGCAACTTTTGCCAATATAAATAAATACAACACATACAAATTGAATAAGAGGTAATTTGAGGGTGGAAAGAGTCACTAGAAGCTAGGAGGGGAGACTCAGGAAAGGTCTCATGTAGAACCTGATGCTTAAGTGGATCTTGGAGGATAGCCAGGGATTATGAGAAACAAAGATGAAGAAGTACACTTCAGGCATAAAGTTCAGCCGATTTAATGAGACAGATTGAATGTGTGAAGAAGGCCATATTGGCTGGATCATAGACTGCATGTATTATCCCTGGATCAAAGGGCAATTGGCATGAGATAGTCTTAATTGGGAGAAATTGATAACTCAGTGTTCCATGTTTGAGTAAGGGGTGAAGTTCGTGAGAGCTTAAGATAAGAGAGATCCTGGGTTTCTGGCTTACTGCTTTGTGAGAGAAGAAACATGGCCCCTGAAGGGATAGAAAGACATTAGGACCAAGTTGATATGTAGAATAGGCAGCAACCTTGGTCATGTTGGCCTTGACCCAGAAGATTGGTAAATTCAGAAAGATAACCTTGGGACAAAATACGAAATATGTTAAAAAACAGAACAATTTTTATTTTATCCTTGGGGTAGCAGAGAACCATTGGAATTTTTGTGTAGAAGATGGACATGGCTAGATCTTTCTTTTGTGCATTAAAAATAAATTTATGTTTAATTTATTTTTAATTTGTTAATATCCCCCCAAGACAGATTTCCTGTGCTTATGTGGCACTATGAGGGATACAAAAAATTAAAAGATCCCTGAAAGAGCATAAAATCCAGTAGACAAGACAATGGACCTTCCCAAATAATCTTAATAAAGGATATTTGTTACAAAGGTAAAATGTGATATATAAAAATAATATGCTATGGTATTTCAGAGAAGAGATCACAGAAGTATAGGATTTCAGGGTTATATGGAACCTCACAGATTATCTAGAGTCCAACCTGTACCTGGACAAAAAAAATCCTTTTTACCTCATACCTGACATTTACTTGAAGACCTGGAATAAGACATAACACTCCACCTTCTTAAACCACACAATGTATGTTGGGTAATACTGATAAAAATTCTTCCTCTAAACAATCATGAATTGGCTTCTTGGCAACATTTGACCATTACTATTAGTATTTTCATTTAGAACTAAGTAGAGCAGGCCTCTCCTTTTGTGCCTCCTGATTTTTCTCTTTTCCAGCATCAGCATTTCTTCAGAACTTAAAAGATGAAATGGATTTTCCTGAAAAGGAATGGAAACTGGGGAAGAGCACTCTCTGCAAAAAAGGGTTGTTTGGGCAATAGTCACAGAAATACAAAAAAAGTGTTGGGGAGGCATGATGTTCATAGAATTACAGGGAGCCAAACATCATTATTATACAGGACATATGAAAGCTACCTAGTAGTGAATTTATTTGCAAAGCTAGTTTGGAGCCCTGGATATGTAGCAATAGAGAGTCTTTGAAGAATTTACCTCAGGGAATAAAAATATTTGATTCGACATCTGAGCTTGGAATATTAATTTAGCACTCATATGCAAGATGATTTGGAGTGGAGAGAAAGACAAAGTAGGAGTGATAACACCTAGTAGGCCCTTTCAGTGCACGTGCAAATTTGTATACATATGTATCTGTATATATGAATGTATTTTTATGTCTCCATTATATTATAGGGTTATACTATTATATTATCTAAATTCTGTATGCACAGGTTAAATGGCATAATGGAGAGAACTGACATTGAACTCAGGAAGACCTGGGTTCAAGTGCTTCCCCTGACACATACTCAGTGTGACCTGGGAGAAATTACTTACTTCTTAGGGCTTTAAGCAACTCTCAAAGACTATCAGTTGTATAGAAGGTTCTGACTTGCATTAATAGAGGAAATGTTCTCATCTAAGATTGACTTAGAACAATGAAATCAGGGGTTCATCCCTATCCCTATGCACATAGAATAGACACTGAAATATGAATATTTGTGTGTATGGGTGTACATGCATGTGTAAGCATGTGCGTGCATATATATGCATGCTGTGGCTCTAGAAATAGAAAATATCTTTCCTCTTGAGAAAGAAAGGAAAACTTAGTAGGGATCAACAAGTGTATTTTCTTTAATGAAAACATACCAATCTATCAAAATTATTTATATTAAGAACATATTTTTTACAATAATGTCAAAGATACAAAAAAAAACACCCCTTTAAAGAGTATAGCATTGAAAATTAGGACATCTCTTAAATTATATTGGGGCCTAGTTTGATAAAAAGTTATGTGACCTACTGAATCCAAACACCATGAAGATCAAAATGATAGGAGTCAATGTGGAGTGTTTTGGAGAGAAGAGAGAAAGGGAGGGAGAGGGAAAGAAAGAGACAGAGACAAAGGCAGAGAAAGAAAAGGACAGAGACAGAAAGAGAGCAAGAGAAAGAAAAGAAACAGAGTCAGGTAAAAAGTCAGAGACAAAGACAGAGGCAGACATAGAGACAGACAACTATAAAAAGATAAATCATTGGTTAATTTGATTAAAAAAAGAAAGAATAAAAATAAATTGCTAGTATCAACAAAGAAAAGGGTGGACTCACCAACAGGGAAGATGAAATTAAAGCAATTACTAATTATTTTGCCCAATTATATGGCAGTAAATCTGGAAAAATGAAATGGATACATATTTATAAACATCAAACTACTCAGATTAAAAGAAGAGGAAATAAAATAACAATGTCTTGGGAAAAAAAATTGAACTAGCCAGTAATAAACTCCCTACCAACATAAATCCCTTGAACCAGATGGATTTTAAAGTGAATCCTCCAAACAATTTCAGTAACAACACATCCTAATACTATATAAATTATTTGAAAAAATAGTGAGTCTTACCAAATCCCTTTTATCCTACAAATATAGCATTGATACCTAAACCAGGAAGAACAAAAACAGAGAAAGAAAATTATAGACACATTTCCTTAATGACTATCAATGCACAAAATTTAAATAAAATAGTAGCACAAGGATTATAGCAATAAATCATGATTATAAACTATGATCAGGTGAAACTTATATTAGGAAAGCAGGGCTGGTTCAATATTAGGAAAAATATAAGCATAATTGACAATATCAATAAAAATAATTATGATTGTTTCAATAGATGCAGAAAAAAAGTCTTTGACAAAATACGACACCCATTCCTACTAAAAACTCTAAGAAGCATAGGAATCAATTGAGCCTTTCTTAAAATGATAAGCATTATCTATTTAAAACCAAGTATTATCTGTAATGGGGATAAAATTGATGCCTTCCCAATAAGATTAGGAGAAAAGAAAGGATGTCCACTATCACAACTATTATTTAATATTGTAGTAGAAATCTAGTTATAGAGATAGGACAAGAAAAAAATAAGTTAAAGTAATAAAAAGGCAATGAAGAAACGAAACTATTACCCTTTGCAGATGATATAATAATATGCTTAGCAAACCCTAAGGAATCAATTGAAATAGTTGAAACAACAACTTTGGCAAACCTATAGGCTATGAAATAAATCCACATAAATAATCACCATTTCTATATATTACCAACAAGGCCAGCAGGAAGAGATAGAAAGAGAAAATTCATTTAAAATCACCGAAGACAATAAAAAAATAACTTGGGAGCCTACGCGACAAGACATACCTGGGAACTATATGATCAGGATTACAAAATACTTTTTATACAAATAAAGATAGATCTAAACATTTACAGAAATATTAATTGTGCATTAGTAAGACAAGCCAATATAATAAAAATAAACAATTCTACCTGTCAATTTTCTTATTTAGTGCCATACTAATCAAACTACCAGAGGATTGCTTTATAGAGCTTGAAAAAAATAATAAAATTAATTCAGAAGAAAAAGTCAAGAATATCAGAAGAATTAATGAAAACAAAAATGTAAAGGAAGGTGGCCTAGCCATACCAGAGCTTAATCTGTGTTTCAGAGTAATTATCATTAAAACAAATTTGGTACTGGCTAAGAGATAGAGTGGCAGGTGATTGGAATAGACTAGGTACGTAATACACAGTAGGCAATGACCATAGTAATCTTGTTCTTCAGTTGTTTTCAGTTATGTCTGGCTCTTCATTGCCCCATTTGGGATTTTCTTGGCAAAGATACTGGAGTGGTTTGACATTTCATTCTCCAGCTCATTTTACAGCTGAGGAAACTGAGGCAAACAGGGTTAAGTGAGTTGCCAAAGTCATATTCCTAGTAACTGTTTGAGGCTTGATTTGAACTCAGGAAGATGAGTCTTTCTGACTCCAGGCCAGGCACTCTATGGATTAATATGAAGAGACACTTGTGGCGATGAGTCCATTTAGAAATCTACTGAGATAATGCAGATGATGATGAAGGCATGAAACAGTGTGGTTGTGTGAGTGTAAAGGAGCTATATGTGTGTGTGTGTATGTGTATATGTATATATGTACATATATACATATACACACACATATATGTGTCTATATATGTATATGTGTGTGTGCATATATATATATATATATATATATATATATATATGCAAGCAGACTGTGCCCTGAACTTCCCATAACAATCCTTTGTGCTCTGGATGATCTCAGCCTCTGGAAAAGTGTATCCATTTGACCAGCATGAAGTGCTCACTGGGGGATTTATGATTTTCATATAAATCGATCATGTTTTAGATTTGTTGGAGCTTGCCCTATTTCCCAGGGACCTAAGAGCCAATGTGCTACAGCCTAAAGTCATCCATTACAACTCTAGACATGTTCACAATCCCTGTTTCTTGTTACAACCAAGTGAACAGGACCAGGTACTGCACTCCCTTTCTCACCATGCTAACTCTGGTTCTGTACCCCACTGAATAATCACAAGGTTCAACAAGCCTTAAGACTTAAGACAATCAGCTTAAGAACTGTTCCTACAGGACCCAGGAATGTCAATTGTCCACTCATGAGCCTACTGTTGGAATGCTAAGAATGATTATGTTGTGATACAACCCAATTGTGTTTTCTTTTTTATGTATATAAGACCTGCCTCTGCCCCATTATGTTAAGCCCTCCTTCTTAGGAGGGGGAGAGTGGTGGTGTGCTTCC
Organism: Trichosurus vulpecula; assembly: GCF_011100635.1. NCBI lineage: Eukaryota > Metazoa > Chordata > Mammalia > Diprotodontia > Phalangeridae > Trichosurus > Trichosurus vulpecula. The sequence continues at coordinate 179,266,579 of NC_050579.1, forward strand.
CCTTCCAAGTTCTTTTTTCACTCAGAAGTTAATTAAAATTCTGTTTAATCCCCGATACATCTGCTTCTGGCCTGCTCTGTTTGGCTCTGGCCAGTCCCAGGTTAGAGGTCGGTTTGGGTCTCATTGACAGTATCTACATCTATGTCTAGATGTTCTTTGTCTTTTATTTTTGAAAAGGACCAATGACATATATATGCATATATATATGTATGTATGTATATATATATATATACATACATATATATATATATATATATATATATATATATATATATATATATACACTTACACACACACAGAGTTGTTGTTGTTCTTCCTTTTTTTAAAGGAAGATTTATTTAACAAGATTCAACTTAGCACAATATACCCAAAAAGAAATCACAATACAACGAAAGGTTTAAATCAAGGACTCAGAACTTAATACAGACATCGAGACAAAATCCTATGGTATCTGTATTGCATCTCAAAATTGTCTCCATTAACTCGAAAAAAGAGTTTAAACGTACGTTCTTTACAAGATAATAAAAGAAGCAAACTAGAACAAACACGGCAAATGTTTCACTTTTGAATCACAGTCACAGATGCTGTATTGGTTTCACAAAAAAGCATGTCTCCCAACATGCATCGGTGTTCCATGTAATGTGGTATAAGAGCAAGATTTAACTTAATTGAAACTTCTTTAACCTAAATATGCTTACTGCTTAAGTACACTCCTACAACATAATTACCTTCAGAAAAGTTTAAATTGTTTAACAGTTATAGTCTTTACTCACCTTGGTTATTACCTCCTAGATGAATGTTTTTCCATGTTCAAAGATACTAAACCTGAAGTTTTCAAAACAATCCTGGTTTCACTTACAGTAAGCATAAATCAAAGCTTTCATTGTTAAACTTCATTTTTTCTTTAAAAAATGTTGACAAAAGAGTCAGTGATCAGAATTACATTTCCTATCCAGCACTCATACTGGACATGCCAGACATCTCTTCCATTCCATTCACTATCATAGATGGCATGCCTCCTGCTACTGTAGTAGCTGCTCTTTCTTACTCCTTGGCTCCCTATACAATGCTTGATTGAAAATCACTGAAGTTTTCCTGTAAAACTTGATCATATTCACTCATACTGCTTTGACCACTGTAGCCTCTTCTATAACCCCAACTGAGCTGGTAGCTAGCTGGACCACCAAAACTGGACTGGTTTGATAAACCCATGCTTCCCATCATTTGGCTTCCATAAGCACCACTTCTTCCTCCTGCTGTAGAATCCAAGAGTTCTGTATATCTGTGCTACATACATACTTTGTCTTTTGACATAGCTACCACAGCATCTTCATAAGAAAATTCAACATCTGCTTCTCCAGTCACTTTGCCATCAGGTCCAATTTCAATATGTCCTAGAATAGAGTTGAGTGGTGAGAAAAAAATGTGCCATTTTAAATAGCTTTATAAGTTAAATCTTCTCATGTTTACACGATAGCCTGTTGTATTCTGGAAAGTGCACCCACCATCTCCATATCTATGATCAGACTTTCCTGAAAAACAGTACTTACAAATCTATCTGACCCAAAGCCATATCCACCATTATATCCATTGTAGTAATCATAGCCTCCATACCCTCCACCATAGTCACCTTGCCTCATTGTTTCAAACCCTATTCCTCTACCAATGCTGTTATAGCCTCTTTCAGCACCAGTCCTATCATAAGGATCTGGTCACTGCATAGCCATTAGCTTTCAAAAAGGATTATAATGAGTAAGCACTTCTGCCCAGCTGCTCTTGAAGATTTCAATGTACCTGTGCCCTATTTTTTCCTTGTGTTTCTTTAGAGCCTTTTCAGCTATTTCCTGTGAAGCAGCTGCACAAAGGCCTGCCACAAACACCTGCCCTGGAAGTCTACCAGCAGTGTTATCCCATTTGGCATGATTTCAACCCTGAAAAAAACCTAAAGAATTTCTTCCTTGCTACAGCCAAATGGGAGTCCTCTAAGGTCCACAAAGCCATCATTGGCAGTGTCAGTGCTATTTTGGACCAGTATCCTTCAACACCCAATCCATTTCAACATCATTTGACTTGAATACTTTAACATATGTGTGTCCCATAGTTTCTCTGTCTTTTCTCAGTGTCAAATTGACTTTATCTTCTGATTCAAGTTTAACAAATGCTTCTCCTCTTGGTCTTCCTTCTTGGGTATAGATGAAATGAAGGCCTGCTTTCCCATTTTGAATTTAGCATTCTGAGAAGAAGCATTGGACTTCATTGGCTGAGCAAGACCAGGGTAAGCCCCAGACCTTCAGCGTGAAGACTTCTCTGCCTTTGGTTCTTAGCATCACCTTGTTTAGTCAGTGGTGGTTCACTATTTGACTTTGACATGGTGTATTGGCAACCAAAAATGGGCTCCTTAGCACTTAGTCAACAAGTGCCCTTGACTAGTTTGGCTTTTTCCCCTGAACTGAATGCTGTTTGTATCTTGGACTGGAGTAAGCTTGTCGGCCCCTTCGCCTTGCTTCCCTTGCTTAAGCTGATGGAGGGGGCCTGTGCTTTTCTGGTCGACCCCTTCGCTTTGCTTCCCTTGCTTAAGCTGATGGAGGGGGCCTGTGCTTTCCCCGGCGTGCCTTGCACCCCCGCAGAAGCTGGATGGTTAAAGAGCAGCTCCCGTTGGAACCAGAGGCAGTTACAGCTACAGTTACAGCTCCCGTTGGAGCCAGAGGCAGTTACAGTTACAGTTACAGTTACAGTTACAGTTACAGCCACAGCCACAGCCACAGCTGAAGCAGGAGCTGCCAGTAGCAGAGCTGACCTACGGGAGGAAGCTGAACAAAGACTTCAGGCCAGTGGGTAATCTTATTACCATAGAGGGGGAAGCATGATTTTGCTTTACGCAATCATGCTTCTCTGTAGCCTCCTGGTTACTCTTTCAAGGCGTACTTATTGGGCCTGGAAGCCTTTGATCAATATATCAAAATGGGGTTGCTGGTTCATGGGTTGGTTACTGTGGAGCCTAAATATATGTTTTGATTCTTTTGCCTTCTACTTTGAGAGTTTCTTATATCCGGCGGTTCCGAACGTTTCAGACATGTTTATGATCCTCTTTGAGATTATAAACTCTGCCCTCCTAATACATTTGGCGACGAGGATGGGATCGCTAGGTATAAGATCTCTATTTAGAAGCAGAACAATTCCAGAGGAAGAGATGAATATCCCAGGATGGGAGGATCCATTTTATTCCTCCCTAGCAAAAGAATTGGCTAAAAAAGCTGGACCCTGTGAAAACTGGGAACCAAGGCTACGGAGAGGAGATCCTAGGGATTTGGAAAAGTGTTTACGAGAAGTTGGGATTCAGTCAGGGGCATCACTATCTAGGCAAAGCTGGATGGTGTTATCAGCCTACCGGCTAGTATACGAAAGATTGAGATTAAGTGAAAGACATGGGGGCACTCCTACCCCACAGGAAGAAGGGGAATCTCAGATAGCAGGAGACCAAACTGACTCAAATGAGAACTTTTCTATTAATGTGGCTAAGAGCAACAGGAGACCAAAAAAGCCCAGAGTGCATTTCAACCCAGCCCAGAAAGAGCCTGACTGCCTGCTTCGTCCTAGCCATGGTGGCAGAGGAAGTGAGCGGGGAGAGAATGAGACAATGTTAGGGGCTGAGGCACAAAACACTACTGGGGTTCAGGATGTGCCTCACACAGAGAATAGGAGATGGTTAAATGATCAGACAAGGGCTCGACCCATACAAAGGAGGAAGACAGAAACCCGAGGTGAAGATTCAGTTACAAGGGAAATTCAGGAAGATTTCTCACCGCAAGAGGTCACAGATATTTTGAGTAGATTCAGCCAAAGAATAGGAGAACCATTGATATCTTGGATGGTAAGACTCAGTGATCAAGGGGCCAGTGGAATATCAGTAGATAGGACAGACTGCATGAGATTCATAGGTATCAGCCATGATCCTCTAGTTCAACAAGCTTTTAGGGAACATCATCAGCAAGGAGATGGTGATAGCAGGACTACTCTGTTGGCATTAGTCGCTGTGGGATGCAATAAGAGATATGCTACTGATTCTATGTGGCCCACTGAGCACAGACCCTGGTATTCACTTAGAGATTGTATCATGAGACTAAAGGAGGAGGTAATGAAGACTGCCATTATGATAGGAACTGCAGACAAATATTACAATGATCCAATGGGACTGCCTCATAGGAATTTAATAATTAGGACAGCTCCCCCTGCTTATAAACAACTAATTTTGAATTTATTACTTGGAGAAGTAGGGAGCTGTCTTACAACAGTGATAAATAAGATTTTACAGTTACATGACTTAGGTGACTGGGGAAGGGATAGATCTCCTCGAGAGAGAAGGGTGAATAACCAGCAAACTTGGCGCCAAAGGAGAGTAACAAGGAAAGAAATGTTTACTGCTTTATTGAGAGCAGGGGTAGGTTTTGAAATGATAGATGGAATTCCAACCAATGAATTATACAGAATGTATAGAGGACTTGATAACACGAGAAATAGGGAAATAAGAACTGCTCCTGCAAGCCCACAAGCCACTCAGACTGAAGGTGACCTTGTGTGATTAACGGATGAAAACTTGTACATTTGGGGAAAGGCTGGGAGGACAATCTTAGTCTCTATCTAGGGTGGGATCCTCTTGGCTTCCTCATTATGTTCCTTTTGAAAAGAAACATTTCCCACCTGAGTTTGGCTCTGATGTTGGATCTTTGCATAACTGAAATCTCAACCAAACTTGAGATGATTTTATTTGAAGAATTATAGTCCATACTTGTCTATTCTTTTGTCCTTTGTTTTGGCTAACCTTGTTGCTAGTTTTGTTTCCTTCAGGCTTAAGCACCCTGCACTTTCCGGTGACTGCCTAAGCATGTAGCATTCTTGGAATTCCTGCCAGCTTGTTAAAGAAATGACCTCTGGAATGGGACTTTTTGGGGGCAGGGCCATCTCTACATCCAATTTCAGCATGAAGAAGCTATGGAAAATGAGACCTTCACCCCTCACCCCAAGATTTTGAGCCCCAATTGTTCAAGGGGGGTGGAAATGATGATAGTGTTCTGTTTACTTATTTTGTGTTATCCTTGCTGTGTTGTTTTATTGTTATGATATTATTGATCCTATGTAATGGATACAAGGATTTAGGGGTGGACATTTGAATTATTAATAATTATTTTGGGGATGATTGATTGAAGAGATTATCTTGCTGGGATCTAGGGGTGGATCACATTTGAATCGTAAACCAATATTTAGGAATGTCACCAAATGATATGTTTTGCTTTATAATGAATGATATGTTTTAGTTTCCTTTGTAATTGGATCACAATGTATGTTCTAGGATACATGGCTGATTAGATTATGTATCCTATAACAAGGGGTGGAGTGTATTGGCAACCAAAAATGGGCTCCTTAGCACTTAGTCAACAAGTGCCCTTGACTAGTTTGGCTTTTTCCCCTGAACTGAATGCTGTTTGTATCTTGGACTGGAGTAAGCTTGTCGGCCCCTTCGCCTTGCTTCCCTTGCTTAAGCTGATGGAGGGGGCCTGTGCTTTTCTGGTCGACCCCTTCGCTTTGCTTCCCTTGCTTAAGCTGATGGAGGGGGCCTGTGCTTTCCCCGGCGTGCCTTGCACCCCCGCAGAAGCTGGATGGTTAAAGAGCAGCTCCCGTTGGAACCAGAGGCAGTTACAGCTACAGTTACAGCTCCCGTTGGAGCCAGAGGCAGTTACAGTTACAGTTACAGTTACAGTTACAGTTACAGCCACAGCCACAGCCACAGCTGAAGCAGGAGCTGCCAGTAGCAGAGCTGACCTACGGGAGGAAGCTGAACAAAGACTTCAGGCCAGTGGGTAATCTTATTACCATAGAGGGGGAAGCATGATTTTGCTTTACGCAATCATGCTTCTCTGTAGCCTCCTGGTTACTCTTTCAAGGCGTACTTATTGGGCCTGGAAGCCTTTGATCAATATATCAAAATGGGGTTGCTGGTTCATGGGTTGGTTACTGTGGAGCCTAAATATATGTTTTGATTCTTTTGCCTTCTACTTTGAGAGTTTCTTATATCCGGCGGTTCCGAACGTTTCAGACATGTTTATGATCCTCTTTGAGATTATAAACTCTGCCCTCCTAATACACATGGCTATGAAGAAATCCATCCTTCAACATGGAAGATAAGTGGCATCCGGGCATGATATCTTGACTTGTGTGTAAATTGTATCTAAGTGAGTCAGAGTTGTACAAAGTCATCAACCTCATTCTCCTTTTCAAAGTCATCAAAGTCTGGTGGCAAGACAAAAGTCAGAATGACTGGCAATGGCTCAAGATTCAGGGGATGATGTTGGCATGTTTGATGTCTGACCAAGCTCTAAGTGCTCCACAGAACCTGCCTAATCAGCCTTTGTGATAATTGGAACCAGTGTTCTCATCTGCCCTTCTACCTGGGGGAGTCTTCACATGCTTGGATTGGGGTAGACATCCTTCTAACTGATAGGTTTGAGGTCTCTTGGTTACATTCATCTCGGTTTAGCCCATCTGTCAAGACAGTATTCCCAGGGTGCAGCAAATGTACGTGCTTCTTGGAGCAAAAAACGAGCATTGAGTGACAGGTTGACACCAAAGGCAAATGAGCAGCCCTGAAAACACCTGAGGTGTTAGTCTTCCCTGAACACACCCTATACCACACCAGAGTATTGGCTCTGTGAATATAAAGGAGCCATGTATAAACAACAATGTGAAGATACAAATGACAAGATTTGCCAGAAGATTGAATATGTGGAATGAGTGAAATTAGGGAGTTGAGAATGACACATTGTGAGCATGGGAGATTGTTAATACTCTTGTAAGTAACAGAGAAGTTGGCAAGTGAGGAGGATTGGGGGTAATGTAATGAATTCTATTTTGGACAAGTTGAATGCTAGGTACCAATGTCTAAAGGTAGTTAGTGATGTGTTATTATGGCTCAGAACATATTTTTTCATCCTACCCTACCCAAACCATCCACTTTAATGAACTCCCTTTTGTTCTGTCAAAGGACCACCATTTCATCAGTCTCCAAAGTTCATAATTTTTAGGTTGTCATTGGTTCCTCACTCTTCCTCACTTCATCTAACCAATAACTTGCCAAATGTTCTTTCAAAATCAGTCAATTAGTCAGACTGACAACCTCCACAGTACCTCTCATATCTTTCCTTATAGTCATTCTCTTAGTTCAAGCCTTTATCCACTCTCTCCTAGACTATGTTGTGACCAACTAATTGGTCTCCTTGCTGCAAGAGTCTCACTAATCCAATCCTCCACAATGACTACCAGTATGATTTAAGCATAGCCCTGACCATCTTATTTCTCTATCCAAAAGAAAATCGTCTGGTTGCTTCCTATTTATTTTAGAAAAAAAAAACATGAAAGTTCAACTTTTGGACTTTTAAAGCCCTTCATACCCTGGGATTGACCTGTCTTTGTGGACTACTCTCCTTTAAAAACTCACAGATAAATACTTTTTTTCAGAAATATAGACCCAAAATATGCTCGAGAAATCAGAAAATATAGCACTAGAATTGGAGCATCATTATCTTTCCCAGTTTCATTACACATTACTTCCTTTCCTGAACCCTATGGTTCATTTGAATTGCCTTTCTTTCTGTTCAGCACACATGATTTTATACTGGCCACCCTCAACACATGGAATACATTGCCTACCTCTTCTCTACCTCATAGAATCTCTAACTTCTTTCAAGTTACAGCTTAAGTCCCTTATGTACCTGTTAAATCAGAAGTGTAAACATTCAGTGTGACAAACCAAATTAAAATTCTATTGGGAGGAGGTTGAACAAAGATGGTCAAGTAAAAGACAGGGATTTGATGGTGCTTTCCCCTAAATCCCTCCAAATACCTTTAAATAATGACTCCAAACAAATTCTAAAGTGGCAGAATCCACAAAAAGATGGAGTGAAACAATTTTCAAACCCAAGACAACTTCTATGGTCAGTAGGAAAGGACTGTTGCACCAGAATAAGAGTGGAACATAATCCACCACAGGCCATTACAGCACAGACTTGGCCCCAGTAAGCAGGAGCAGGCGTTGGAGTGACTGAATCAATGGCAACAGTGGTGGTGGTTTCCAGACTTCTCAGCTCACAGATGGTAAGGGGATTGGACAATGGGTCAGAAGGAGATTTACAGTGGTCCTTTTTTATATAAATATTTATTATTTTATTTTTTCCCAATTTATTTTTCATTTTCAACATTCACTTCCATAAGTTTTAAATTTTCTCTTCTCCTCTTCCCCCTCCCTCCCCAAGATGGCATGTAATCTAATATGGGCTATAAACATACATTCCTTCTTTTTCCTTTTAAATTAATTTATTTGGGGGTGGGGTGGAGCCAAGATGGTGGCTGAAAAACAGGGACATTCTTAAGCTCCCCCACAGGTCCCTCCAAACAGCTACAAAAATGGCTCAGAAAAAATTCTAGAACTGCAGAAGCCACAAAATAGCAAAGGGAAGCAGGGCCCCAGCCCAGGACAGCCTATATGGTTGCTGAGAAGGGTCTATCACACTGTGCTGGGAGCAGAGTGGAGCAGAGCCCAGCATTGGATGCACTGGGACCAACCAGAGCAGGAGCCTGGTGGAACATGCCCAGCTGAATCAGTGAGCTGTGGCAGTTACCAGACTTCTCAATCCACAAACACCAAAGACAACAGAGAAGGTTAGTGGAAAAAGCTGCTGGGACAGAGTGAAAGGAGTTCACAGTGGGCCACCATCCCAGGGGTGGCAGAGGTGGTACAGCTCTGAGGCTGCTTCCAGAGCTATAGCTGCAGTTGCTTCCAGGCCGAGGCCCACCAGGTGGGAGAAATTAAGTGGCAGATTAGAGTGGGAGTGCAAAGCCTGCTTTACCCTGCCTGGATCTGGGCCGCAATCCTGGTTGGCGGTTCTTGGGGAGAAGGAGCACTGGTGTGGCAGAGCTTGCTGTGTAGAAGTAGCTCTGAAAATAACAGCACAGCACCTCAAGCTTGGGACAAAGTACTCTCTACTCTACAAGCAGTCATGCCGTGACAAAAAGTGCAAGGGTCAGGTACTTGGCTGGGAGCACGAACAGGCAGGGAATATGGTCTCAGATTCAGACTCAGACTTTGGAATCTTTCTTTGGTGACAAAGAAGACTAAAACATACAGCCAGAAGAAGTCAACAAAGTCAAAGAGGCTATATCAAAAGCCTCCAAGAAAAATATGAAATGGTCTCAGGCCATGGAAGAGCTCAAAAAGGATTTGGAAAAGCAAGTTAGAGAAGTAGAGAAAAAAAATGGGAAGAGAAATGAGAGTGATGTGGGAAAACCATGAAAAACAAGTCAATGACTTGCTAAAGGAGACCCAAAAATACTGAAGAAAATAACAACTTAAAAAATAGACTAACTCAAATGGCAAAAGAACTCCAAAAAGCCAATGAGGAGAACTAGCCAAATGGAAAAGGAGATCCAAAAAACCACTGAAGAAAATACTACCTTAAAAATTAGATTGGAGCAAGTGGAAGCTAGTGACTTTATGAGAAATCAAGCTATTCTAAAACAGAACCAAAGGAATGAAAAAATGGAAGACAATGTGAAATATCTCATTGGAAAAACCCCCGACCTGGAAAATAGATCCAGGAGAGATAATTTAAAAATTATTGAACTATCTGAAAGGCATGATCAAAAAAAGAGCCCAGATATCAAATTTGAAGAAATTATCAAGGAGAACTGCCCTGATATTCTAGAGCTAGAGGGTAAAATAGAAATTGAAAGAATCCACCAATCACCTCCTGAAAAAGATCCCAAAAAGAAAACTCCTAGGAATGTTGTCACCAAATTCCAGAGCTCCAAAATCAAGGAGAAAATATTGCAAGCAGCCAGAAAGGAACTATTTGAGTACTGTGGAAACATAATCAGCATAATACAAGATCTAGCAGCTTCAAATGTTTTTTGTAAACAACATATTGTAGGATTATGATTTTTAATCCATTCTGCTATCCACTTCCATTTTATTTGAGAGTTCATTCCATTCACATTTGCAGTTATGATTACTATTTGTGTCTTTCTCTCCATCCTACCCTCTACCAGTTTGTTTTTCTTTCTCCTTTTTCCCTTTCCCTCATCACTACAGTTTTGCTTTTGACTGCCTCCTCCCTCATTCTGCCCTCCCTTCTATCAGCCTCCCTCTTTTTCTTTCCCCTTTCCCCTCTAACTATAGGGCAAGTTAGATTTCTACACCTGAGTATGTTATTTCCTTCTTGAGTCAAATCCAATGAGAGTAAAGTTCAAACAATGCTCATCACCCTCCTTTCTCTCCCTCTACTGTAATACATCTTTGTGCCTCTTCATGTGGTGTAATTTACCCTTTGCTGCCACCTCCTTTTCTCCCATTACAATTTTTTTTAGCACTTAATTAGGTTTTTTTTATCAATACATCAAAGTCTACTTACACCCAGCCCCCTCCATCTATGTGTTTACCTTCTATGTGGTAAAGATATAGTTATCCAGAGTTGTAAGTATCATCTTCCCATGTTGGGATGTAAACAGTTTGTCCTTATTGAATAACATGTTGTTTTTTCCTTTCCCCTTTCCTGTTTACCATTTTATGCCACTCTTGAATCTTGTATTTGAAGATCAAATTTTCCATTTAGCTCTGGTCATATCACCAGGAAAGTCTAGAAGTCCCTTATTTCATTGAATATCCATCTCCTCTCCTGAAAGATTATGCTCAATTTCAATGGGTTCCTTGGTTGTAATCCAAGCTCCTTTGGCTTATGGAATATCATATTTCAGGGCCTCCAATCATTTAATGTAGAAGCAGCAAGGTTCTTGTTATGATAATTAAGAAGGGGCTTTTTTTTTTTTTTTACTGTTTTCTCCTTTGGAATGCTGAGGTAATCAAGTTCCTTTGATGAGTCTTGCCTTTCAAATGTGAAGGCAAGCAAAGTGACCTTTTTGTTGTCTTTGTTATAGACTTCTCAGCACTAAGGAATCTTTGCTTCAATGGTGAATATTTGATGACCTGCTTACATCAAGGGAAGGCCTATTTCACTTGAGTTTGAGTCACATGGTTGTGATGCCCCTTGACCCTGAGATTTGTATATAAGATCGGAGGTTAGCGTTTTGCCTTTGGGGGTACACTCAATGAAAGAGTATTGGTGATGAGACTCTAGGTAAGCTGGATTGAAAAACCCAGATGCTGCTGCTTCTCTGGTAACTATGTATATTGTGATTTTGTCAGATAGGAATCTGTCTGTTAATTTGTTTATATTATCTCTGTTTGTAATTTATCTTTGTACTTGCTCTCTTAAGTTCAGGGTGCTTGCTGGCTTTTTTCCCCTGAACTAAGTGAATGATATATTTATGTTTAATTAAAGTGAGATTATTAACCCCTTAAAGTTGCTTTCCTTAGAAAAGAAGATCAAAGAATCTGTGCTAGCAGCCCTTCTGTATGCTGGTGTCATTGGCCTTGCACAGCCACAGTAGTGGCAATTAACATTGTGATTACAGTCCTTCATAATCCTTGTAGTGGTTCCATGATATTTGGATTGTTTCTTTCTGGCTGCTCACAGTATTTTCTCCTTAATCTAATAGTTCTGGAATTTGCCTACAATGTTCCTTTGCATTTTCAATTTGGGATCTCTTTCAGGAGGTGGTAGGGCACTCTTTTGATGACTATTTTACCCTGTGGATCTAGAACCTGAGAGGAGTTTTCCTTGAAGATTTCTTGAATGATGCTGTCCAGGATCTTTTTTCATCAAGATTCTCAGGTAGACCAATAATTTTTAAATTATCTCTCCTGGATCTATTTTCCAAGTCAGTTGTTTTTCCAGTGAGGGATTTTATATTTTCTTCTTCTTTTTTCATTCTTTTGATTTTGTTTGACTGACTTTTGATTTCTCATAGAGTCATTGGCTTCCAGTTGCCCAATTCTAATTTTTAATGCATTGTTTTCTTCAGTTAGCTTTTGTACCTCCTTTTCCATTTGGCCAATTTTACTTATTTAAGGAGTTATTTTCTTCATTGTACTTTTTCAATTTTGTCAATTGTATTTTAAAATTTTTCTTCTGCTTCTCTTATTTGACTTTTAAAATCATTCCTGAGCATTTCCAAGAAGACTTTTTGGTCTTGAGACCAGTTCATATTCCTCTTTGAGGTTTTGGATGTGAGCATTTTGACCACATTGTCCTCTCCTGAATTTGTGTTTTGATCTTACCTGTCACCAAGACATTTCTCCAAGGTCATTGATTATTTTTTTTTATTCTTCTTGCTCATGTTGCTTGCCTTTTTTCCCCTGGCTTTTAAATTTGATCTCTTCTTCTGTGGCCCATGCGGCACTGTCCCAAACTTCTTCCGCTGGGGTCTAGGGGCCTGGTTATTGGTTTTCTGTGCTTGGGCCTCAGGTGCTTGCAATTAGATATTGCAGTAGTCTGGTATTTTACCTTGTTCTGAGCTGGAGGTGGTGTGTGCCTGGTGTTGGTACCTGACTGCTCTTCTACCCTGGGGCTCAGGATCTCAGGCTGATCTGCTGAGGTGGGCCTTGCTGCTGGCTTGCTGGGATATCTCCCATCCTGTACTGGTCTCTGTCAGCCACAGTAACAGGGAGCTTTCCTGTTAGTCACCTACCCTCCTAAGTTAGAGCTAAAAGACTGCCATCTTTCTGCTGGCTCCACTATTCCAGGATTTTTCCTGGGGCAATATTCTCTGGGTTTTTCAAGGTCAACAAGGGAGGGTGAAAGTGACTCACTGGTTACTCTGCAGTTTGGATTCTGGACCATACATTCCTATTAAAAATATTTTCTTATTAGTCATGTTGCATAGAAGAATTATAATGAATGGGAAAAGCCATGAGAAAGAAAAGAAAAGAAAACAACACAAATGTAGGGGGCTAGCTCTGAGATGGTCTGTGGTGAGAGAGGTAAATGACAGATTTTTCTTTAAGCCTGAGCCTGTTCTAGCTACCCTTGAGGATATGCAGAACAGCATGTAGAGATCCAGCTATATCTTGGTAAGCCTCCTAGGCCTGTGCAATGCAAGACCGTACAAGATAAGAGGTAATGGGTCTGGAACCACCCTCATGGCTGTGATCTGCATGGGAAAGAACAGAAATGTTTCAGTATGGGTATCTGCAAGGGAATGATCAGGAATGTTGAAATATGGTGAGCATGGTATATCTAAGCTACATGGGCTACGTGAGACACGTGGCAGGATGTCCCAGTAAAGTATCAAAGCAATGCATTAGGTAATGGTTAAGAAACAGTATAAAGTCTGTTCCTTATTTGAATAAAGTTGAGTTCTGATTCAGACTCCGCCCGACTCGTGTCATTCCTCCATGGAGTGTGTGAAGCTGCTGGTCGGCTTCACACAAAAGAGAAAATAGTCTGCCTCACTCTGTATTCCAACTCCATAGTTCTTTCTCTGGATGTGGATGGAATTTTCCATCATGAGTCCTTTGGAAAAATTTTAGGCCATTGCATTGCTGAAACAGGCTAAGTCTATCAAAATCAGTCCTCACACACTGTGGCTGTTACTCTGTACAATATTCTCCTGGTTCTGCTCACTTCACTCAGCATCAGTTCATATAAGCCTTTCTAGGTTTTTTCTGAAGTCCACCTGTTCATCATTTCTTATAGCACAATAGTATTCCATTACATTCATATATCACAACTTGTTCAGCAATTCCCAAGTTGGTGGGCATCCCCTTGAATTCCAGCTTTTGGCCACTACAAAAAGAGCTGCTAGAAATATTTTGTACACATGGGTGATTTTCCCATTTGTATGATCTCTTTGGCATACAGCCCTAGAAGTGGTATGTCTGGGTCAAAGGCTATGCACATTTTTATAACCCTTTGTGCATAGTTCCAAATTGTTCTCCATAATGGTTGGATCAGCTCACAGCTCCACCAACAAAGAATTAGTGTTGTAACTTTCCCACATCTTCTCCAATATTTATCATTTTCCTGTTTTGTCATATTAGCCAATCTGATGGATGTGATGTAGTACTTCAGAGTTGTTTTGATTTGCATCTAATTGATAGTGATTTAGAGCATTTTCATATAGATATCTTTAATTTCTTCCTCTGAAAATTGCCCTTTCATATCCTTTGACCATTTATCAATTGGGAAATGACTTGTATTTACAGGGGTCCTTTTGCTGGCACCAGAGGCAGGACTCTGTTGCATTGCCTGTACTTGGATTTGAGTTGTATTAATGGGTCTTAGTTGCAGTGTAAGGAAGAACAACAGCACATCAGAACTTATGGTGTCAGTGGAGCAGAGACCCTGGTCATAGTTCCAGGGTTGAAAAGTGATTGTTCACAAACCAGTGCATAATATAGGAGAGTAGTAAATACACTTCTCCCTGGATCATACCTCCTCGGAAGAAGCAAAAACTTATAGGTCCCCAGAATTACCTTGAAAACAGCCACACAAAAAACCTTGAAGCTTGGAACAGTGCCCCTTCCACTCAGGAAGCAGAGACCTACTTTAGCATAGAATTAGAAGTCAAGAAATAGGCTGTAAAATGATTAAATAACAGTAAAAATTCTGACTACAGAAAGGTACTATAGTCACAAGGAAAATCAAAAGACACTGAGAAGATAATAACAGAATCAAAACTCCTGCATCCAAAGGATCAAAGAAAAATATGAAATGGTCTTGGGCCATGGGAGAGCTCAAAAAAGATTTTAAAAGTCAAGTAAGAGAGGTAGGGAAAGACTTGGAAAGAGATATGAGAGTGATGAAAGAAAATCACGAAAAATGAGTCAACAATTTGTAAAGGAAGCACAAAAATATTGAAGAAAATAACACCTTAAATAACAGAAAAGTACAAATGGTAAAAGAGGCACAAAAATTTGTTGAAGAGAAGAACTTCTTAATAATTAGAATTGTCCATATGGAAAAGAAGGTAGAAAAGGTAACTGAAGAAAATAATGATTTGAATATTAGAGTTGTACAAGTGGAAGGTAATGACTTTATGAAACATCAAGAAAAAAAATCATACTAATTAAAAAAAATGAAAAGAAAAAATGTGAAATATTTCATTGGAAAAACCACTGACCTAGAAAATAGATCCAGGAGAAATAATTTAAGAATTATTGGTCTGGTTGAAAGTCATAATAAAAAATGAGCCTAGACATCATTGTTCAATAAATTGTCAAGGAAAACTGTCCTGGTATTCTTGGAACAGAGGATAAAATAGCAATTGAAAGAATCTACCAATCGTATCTTAAAAGAGATTGCAAAATGAAAACTCCCAGGGATATTATAGCCAAATCCCAGACCTCCCAGGTCAAGAAGAAAATACTGCAAGGAGCCAAAAAGAAACAATTCAAAGATTGTGGATCCACAGTCAGTATAACACGAGATTTAATAGCTTCTGCATCAAAAGATCAGAAGGCTTAGAATATCATATTCTGGAGGGCAAAAGTGTTAGGATTACAACTAAGAATCACCTACCAAACAAAACTGAATATAATAGAGGACTTTCAAGTATTCCAGATGAAAAGACCAGAGCTGAATAGAAAAAGAAATTAATTTTTTAGAAGTTGTTTAAACAAAAAGAAAATTTGACTTTCAAATACAGGATGAAAAAGATGCATAAAAAGGTAAACAGGAAAGAGGAATCATAAGATAATTAATCAGATTAAACTGTTTCTATTCCTACCTGAGAAAATGACACTTATAACTCCTAGAAACTTTCTCATTATTAGGGCAGTTAGAAGATGTTTACAACTGCCCTGACATCCTAGACTCTGATGGAAAATACTTATTAAAAGAATCCACCGATCATCTCCTGAAAAAGATCCCAAAATGAAAATGCCAAGGAATATTGTAGTCAAATTGTAGCATTAGCAGGTCAAGAAGAAAATATTGCAAGCAGCTGTAAAGAAACAATTTAAATATCACAGAACTATTTCCTTAAAATGTTAAGTAGCATCTATCGAAAACCATCAGCAAGCATTATATGTAATGGAGATAAGCTAGAAGCATTTCCAGTGAGATCAGGGGTGAAGCAAGGATGTCCATTATCACCACTGTTATTCAATATGGTACTAGAAATGTTGGCTTTAGCAGTAAAAGAAGAAAAAGTAATTGAAGGAATTAGAATAGGCAATGAAGAAAGAAAACTATCACTCTTTGCAGATGATATGATGGTATACTTAGAGAATCCTTGAGAATCAACTAAAAAACTACTTGAAATAATTTACAACTTTAGCAAAATTTCAGGATATAAAATAAACCCATGTAAATCATTGACATTTCTATATATTATTAACAAAGCCCAGCAGTAAGAGAAATTCCATTTAAAGTAACTGTAGATAACATAAGATATTTTTGAGTCTACCTGCCAAGGCAAACCCAGAAACTATATGAACACAATTACAAAACACCTTTCACACAAGTTAAGTCAGATCTAAATAATTGGAAAAATATCAATTGCTTATGTGTAGGCTAAACTAACATAATAAAAATGACAATTCTACCTACATTAATTTACTTGTTCAGTGCCATAACAATTAAACTACCAAAAATTATTTTATAGAGATAGAAAAAACAATAACAAAACTCATTTGGAATAACAAAAGGTCCAGAATATGAAGGAAATTAATGAAAACAAATGCAAGGGAAGGTAGCCTAGCCATACCAGATCTTAAATTGTATATTAAAGCAGCAATCATCAAAAGTAATTGGTACTGGCTAAGAAACAGAGTGTGTGGATCAGTGGAATAGGTTAGGTACACAAGACACAATAGTCAATGCCTATAGTAATCTACTGTTTGACTCCAATTGTTTGAAAGAGTCCAATTTCTGGGATAAGAAGTCCTATTTGAAAAAAAAAACTGTTGGGGAAACTGGAAAATAGTATGGCAGAAAGTAGGCCTAGAGCAATATCATATACTTTATACCAAGATAAGGTCAAAATGGGTACCTGATTTAGACCTAAAGGGTGAGACTATAAAATGGATAATTTTGATTACATTAAATTAAAAAGGTTTTGTACAAACAAAGCCAGTGCAACCAACATTAGAAGTGCAGCAGAAAGCAGGGAATCAATTTTTATAGTCAGGGTCTCTGATAAAGGCAAATTAATACATCTCTGAGGTACCACATCACACCTTTCAGATTGACTAACATGACAAAGCAAGAAAACAGTAAATGTTGGAGAATTTGTGGGAAAATTGGAACACTAATGTACTGTTGGTGGAGTTGTGAACTGATCCAACCACTTTGGAGAGTAATGTGGAACTATATCTAAAGGCCTATGCAACTGTGCATATCCTTTCATCTAGGAATACCACTACTAGGTCTGTATCCCAGAGATCATAAAAAAGGGAAAAGGATCCACATGTACAAAAATATTTATAGCACCTCTTTTTGTGGTGGCAAAGATATGGAAATTGAGGGGAATGTGCATCAATTAGGGAGTGGCTGAACAAATTGTGGTATATAAATGTATTGTTCCATGCAAAAATGATGAGTAGGTGGATTTCAGGGAAAAAAAAATGAACTTGTAAAGACTTACATGAACTGATGCCCAGTGAAGTGAGCAGAACCAGGAGAGCATTGTACAGAGCAACAGCAACATTGTATAATGACCAACTTAGATAGACTTAGCTCTTTTCAGCAATACAATGATCCAAGACAACTCCAAAAGACTCATGATAGAAAATGCTATCCACATCCAGAGGAAGAACTATGGAGTCTGAATGCAGATCAAAGCATATTATTTTCTCTTTTTTGTTTTTTTCTTTCTCGTGGTTTTCCCCTTTTGTTCTGATTATTCTTTCACAACATGACTAATGTGGAAATATATTTAATAAGATCGTACATGTATATCAGATTACATTTTGTATTGGGTAGGGCAGAGGAGAAGTAGAGAGAAAAATTTTGACCTCAAAATCTTATGAAAGTGAATGTTGAAAACTAAAAAAAAGACAAAAAAGGAGTATCCATAGAAAATAGAGGTGTGAGTTGAATGTGATGGTATAATTATCTAAAAAAATTAAGAAAATAAAATTAAGGAATGAAAAAGAATTCACTAAGGGGAGAGTAAAGGGAGAGATAGAATGTGTTAAAATATCTGACATAAAAGAGGCCTTAAAGAAATTATGATGTGGAGGGGAAAATGGGGCAAGGATGAAAGGGAGCTTGTGAAATTTACTTTGCATAGAATTGGCTCAATGGAATGATATACATGCTCAGTTTGGTGTAGAAATCTTTCTTACGGGCCTCGGCGGCGGGAGCGCTAGCGGAGCCGCGTGAGGCCCGAGCCCAGCTGCGGCAGAGAGCGCGGCAGCAGCCCGGGATGGCAGCGTCGGTGGCGGCGGGCGCGGGCAGCCCCGGCTCCAGGGACGGGCCCGCGGGCGCCGACAAGCGGGGCCCGGGGGCCCTGGCGGGGCGGCTGCCTCGGCCTCGGCCGCAGCCGGGGGGCCTTCAGGGCCAGGGCCTGCCACCGCCTCCTCTTCGTCCTCCGCGGCAGCGGCCTCGGGAGGGGGCCCCTCGGGGCCTGCGTCTGCCGCCTCCTCTGCCTCCAGCGCCGCCCCCGCAGCCTCCTGGGCCTCGGGCGCCGTGGCGTTGGGCGGGGGCGGGCCAAGCGAGGCGGCCGAACTGCTGGAGCACTGTGGCGTGTGCAGGGAGCGCCTGCGGCCCGAGCGGGAACCGCGCCTGCTGCCCTGCCTGCACTCGGTGTGCGGCCAGTGCCTGCTGCTTGGGCCCGCCTCCGCGCCAGGCGGTGCCACCGGCACGGCCGCCGGGCCTGCCGCTGCCAACAACGGGGGCGACGGCGCGGTGGTGGATTGTCCGGTGTGCAAGCAGCAGGGCTTCGCCAAGGACATCGTGGAAAACTACTTCATGAGAGACAGCGGCGCCAAGGCGGCCCCGGACCCCAAGGATGCCAACCAGTGCTGTACCAGCTGCGAGGACAACGCCCCCGCCACCAGCTACTGTGTTGAGTGCTCAGAGCCCCTGTGTGAGACGTGCGTGGAGCCTTGTCAGCGGGTCAAGTACACCAAGGACCACACTGTCCGTTCCACTGGTCCCGCCAAGTCCCGCGATGGGGAGCGTGCCGTCTACTGCTCAGTCCACAAGCACGAGCCCCTGGTCCTTTTTTGTGAGCTGTGATACCCTTACCTGCCGGGATTGCCAGCTCAATGCCCACAAGGACCATCAATACCAGTTCCTGGAGGATGCTGGCAGAAACCAGAGGAAGCTCCTGGCCTCCCCTGGTCAAACGCTTGGGGGACAAGCATGCCACCCTGCAGAAGAACACCAAGGAAGTGCGCACCTCGATCCGCCAGGTGACAGATGTGCAGAAGCGGGTACAGGTGGATGTGAAAATGGCCATCCTGCAGATCATGAAGGAGCTGAACAAGCGGGGCCGTGTGCTGGTCAACGACGCCCAGAAGGTGACGGAGGGGCAGGAGGAGCACCTGGAGTGCCAGCACTGGACCATGACCAAGATCCAGAGGCACCAGGAGCACATTCTTCGCTTTGCCTCCTGGGCCCTGGAGAGTGATAACAACACAGCCCTGCTGCTGTCCAAGAAGGTGATTTACTTCCAGCTACACCGAGCCCTCAAGATGATTGTGGACCCCGTGGAGCCCCAGGGGAACATGAAGTTCCAGTGGGACCTCAACGCTTGGACCAAAAGCTCCGAGGCCTTCGGCAAGATTGTTTCAGAGAGGAGTAGTCCTGGTTCCATGGCCCCTCCCAGGCCTCCTGGCAAGCCTGGAGGAGTGAATCAGGCCATGGACCTGCAGGAGGGCTATGGGAGCTATGGCCCAGACGACCCCTACAGTGCTGAGCCCAATGTGTCCGGAATGAAAAGGTCCAGATCTGGTGAGGGGGAAGTGAGTGGCCTCATGCGGAAGGTGCCCAGGGTGAGCTTGGAGAGCCTCGATCTGGATCTGACAGCAGACAGCCAGCCCCCCCCCGTCTTCAAAGTCTTCCTGGGGACCACCAATGAGGACTACAACCTCATTGTCATTGAGAGGGGGGGCAGCCAGGGGCCCCTGGGGGGCCTCCTATGCCACCCATGGCCATGGTTAAGGAGGAAGAGACAGAGGCTGCCATCGGAGCTCCCCCAGGGGTGGAGGGGCTGGAGACAAAACCGCTGCTGCTGCCTCCCCTGGAGGCCTCGGGGCCTGAGGGCCCCCATCTGGCTTCCCCCAGCGGCAGCACCAGCTCTGGCCTGGAAGTGCTGGGAGGTCCTGACGCGGCTGCCGCCGCTGCGACCGTGGCCACTGGTGGCCCTGGAGCTGTGGATGACAGCGCTACTATCTGCCGTGTCTGTCAGAAGCCAGGAGACCTGGTGATGTGTAGCCAGTGTGAATTCTGCTTCCATTTGGAGTGTCACCTGCCAACCCTGCAGGAGGTGCCTGGGGAGGAGTGGAGCTGCTCCCTGTGCCAGGAGGTGGTGGATTGTAAAGATGAGGTCCCTCTTCCTGGCCCTGAGAGTGTGGCCTTGACTGCCGATGGGGACACCTGCCCTGCCAAGCTCTCACCTACTAACCAGCAGAAGTGTGAGCGTGTGCTGTTGGCTTTGCTCTGCCACGAGCCATGCCGTCCCCTGCACCGACTGGCCACAGACCCCACGCCCTCTGCAGAGCAGCCCGGCACCCTGGACCTCACTCTGATTCGTGCTCGCCTCCAGGAGAAACTCTCACCCCCATACAGCTCCCCGCAGGAGTTTGCCCAGGATGTGGGCCGCATGTTCAAGCAATTCAACAAACTCAATGAGGACAAAGCTGACGTCCAGTCGATCATTGGCCTTCAACGCTTCTTTGAGATTCGCGTGAACCAGGCTTTTGGGGACACCAAGTTTTCGGCTATTCTGGTGGAACCCCTCCCTCCCCCTATCCCAGGCCCTGGCCTGGCCCCTCCAGAACTGGTGGGGGGCCCCAGTGATGGTAACTGAGCCCCTACCTTACCCCAGAATGGCTCCATTGTCCCCTCACTCATTCCTTCCTTCACCTGTTGGTCCTTCTGTATCCTATCCCCAGATGCGGTTTTTACTTCTCTCGATTTAATAAAAACATAACCCAGGAGACAAAGTCCCACAAGTCACACAGACCCAGAGCAAGCAGGGTGTCCTGGGAGTCCCTGGCATGGGGCTGGTTGGTGGGCATGGCGGCTTTGTGGGCTGCCCTGGCCAGAGCAGAGCCCCACTTCGCCTTAGCGCCAGGGTTCTCTTGGACGCAGGCAGGGCCCCCCCCCCCCAGCTTACAGCCCAGGAAGGGGAGAGGACCCCAGCCCGGAGGCTCCCAAGGGTCCTTGCCCCTTCTGTTTAGACTAGACGAGTCTTCCCTCTTAGGGTCCATGTACCTGCTTCCAGCCCCCAAGGTCTGAATGGTTGGAAGTAGGGTTAGTTAGACAATCTCTCCCTGGAGAAGCTGGGGCTTGGAAGGGGCTTTGGGAGCTGCCATGAGTTTTCTTTGTCATCTGCTTCTTGTACTGAGCTTGGAGTTAACTGAAAACACCCATCCAACCAATAAACTTGCCAGCCATTGCCTCAAAAAAAAAAAAAAAAAAGAAAGAAATCTTTCTTACCATACAGGAAAGTAGAAGGGGAAGGGCAAAGGGAGGTCAGAACTGATAGAAGAGATTGCAGTTTGCAGTGGGGCTAAAAGTCAGAAGCAAAACACTTTTGGGAATGGACAGAGTGAAAGGAAAGAGTAGGATAAACAAGAGGAAAATAGGATGGAGAGAAATACATAGTCAGTATTCATTACTGTGAAAAAAAGCTTTTACATTCAGTTTCTCTAATAAAGACTTTATTTCTCAAATAGATAGAAAACTGAGTCAAATTTATAGAAATAAGATTCATTAATTGATAATTTTCAAAAACAGATATGAACAAGCAGTTTGCAGACAGAGTAAAGCTATCTATCTATACATATAAAAATACTCCAAAGCACTATTGATTAGAGAAAAACAAATTAAAACAACTCTGTGCTACTACCTCACACCTTCCAGATTGACTAATATGGCAGAAAGGGAAAATGACAAATGTTGGAGGGCATGTGGGAAACTTAAAACACCCCTGTACTGTTTGTAGAGTTTTATACTGATTCTACCATTCTGGAGAGCAATTTGGAATTAAGCCCAAAGGGCTATAAAACCATGTATATTCTTTGACCAAGCAATACCACTACTAGGTCTGTATCCTAAAGGGATAGAAAAGGAAAAGGACCTATTTGTACAAAAATATTGATTGAAGATATTTTATGGTGGCAAAGAATTGGAAATTGAGAGATGTCCATTAATTGTAGAATGGCTGAACAAGTTGATGTATATGATTGTGATTGAATACTATTGTGCTTTAAGCAGGATGCTTTCAGAAAAACCTGGCAAGACTTACATGAACTGATCAAAGTTTAATGAGCAGAACCAGAATGGCATTGTACACAGTAACAGCATTATGTGTATGATGATGTACTCTCAGTAACTTAGCTATTCTCAGCAATACAACGATCCAAGACAATTCTGCAGGACTTATGATGAAAGGTGCTGTCCATCTCCAGGGAAAGAACTGGTAGAGCCTGAATGAAGATTGAAGACAGTTTTTCTTTATTTTTTCTTGTTTTTTTTTCTGTTTTCTTTCACAGAATGACTTACATTAAAATGTGGTTTGCATAACTACACATGTATAACCTATATCAAATGGCTTGCCTTTTTTTTTTTGGTTTCATATTTTATTATTTAATATTTTAGTTTTCAACATTGATTTCCACAAGATTTTCAGTTACAAATTTTCTTCTCATTTCTACCCTCCCCCCATTCCAAGATGGCATATGTTCTGATTGCCCCATTCCCCAGTCAGCCCTCCCTTTTGTCACTCCACTTCACCCCCCATTGCTTTTCCCCTTACTTTCTTGTAGGGCAGGATAGATTTCTATCCCCCTTTCCCTATATATCTCATTTCCCAGTTGCATACAAAAACAACTTTTTTTTGAGAATCTGCTTTTAAAACTTTGAGTTCCAAATTCTCTCCCCTCTTCCCTTCCCACCCACCCTCCCTAAGAAGGCAAGCAACTCAGCATAGGCCGCACATGTATCATTATGCAAAACACTTCCACAACAATCATTTGTGAAAGACTATTTTTCCCTCCATCCTATCCTGTCCCCCTTTATTCAATTTTCCCCCTGGACCCTGTCCCTTTTCAAAAGTGTTTGGGTTTGATTACCTCCTCCCCCTATCTGCCCCCTTTCTATCATCCCCCCTTTTTATCCCCTTCTCCCTACTTTCCTGTGTGGTAAGATACCCAATTGAGTGTGTATGTTCCCTCCTCAAGTCAATTCTGATGAGAACAAGATTCACTCATTCCCCCTCACCTGCCCTCTCTTCCCTTCCAACAGAATTGCTTTTTATTGCCACTTTTATGTGAGATAATTTACCCCACTCTGTGTCTCCCTTGCTCACCTCTCTCAATATAGTCCTCTCTCACCCCTTAATTTAAATTTAATATTTTAGATATCATCCCTTCGTATTGAACTCACCCTGTGCCCTCTGTCTATATATATATATGTATATTCCCTTCAACTACCTTAATACTTAGAAAGGCATCATGAATTATACACATCATCTTTCCATGTAGGAATGTAAACAAAACAGTTCAACTTTAGTAAGTCCCTTATGATTTCTCTTTCTTGTTTACCTTTTCATGCATCTCTTGATTCTTATATTTGAAAGTCAGATTTTCTATTCAGCTCTTATCTTTTCATCAAGAATGTTTGAAAGTCCTCTATTTTATTGAAAGTCCATGTTTTGCCTTGGAGCATTAGACTCAGTTTTGCTTGGTAAGTGATTCTTGGTTTTAACCCTAGCTCCTTTGACCTCCAGAATATCATGTTCCAAACCCTTTGATCCCTTAATGTAGAAGCTGCCAGATCTTGTGTTATACAGATTGCATTTCCACAATACTCAAATTGTTTCTTTCTGACTGCTTGCAGTATTTTCTCCTTGATCTGGGAACCCTGGAATTGGTCAACAATATTCCTATGAGTTTTCTTTTTGGGATCATTTTCAAGATGTGATCAGTGGATTCCTTCAATTTCTATTTTACCCTCTGGTTCTAGAATATAAGGCAGTTTTCCTTGATAATTTCTTGAAAGATGATGTCTAGGCTCTTTTTATGTTCATGGCTTTCAGGTAGTCCAATAATTTTTAAATTATCTCTCCTGGATCTGTTCTCCAATTCAGTGGTTTTTCCAAGGAGATGTTTCACATTGTCTTCCATTTTTTCATTCCTTTGGTTCTGTTTTATAATATCTTCATTTCTCATAATGTCACTAGCTTCCACTTGTTCCAATCTGATTTTTAAGGTGGTATTTTCTTCAGTGGTCTTTTGGATCTCCCTTTCCATCTGGCTAATACTGCCTCCTCCCCCAAGAACAACCAACCAGGACTGTGACTCAGATCCAAGCAGGGCACAGCAAGACAACTTGCCTCTGCAACAGCAACATGCTCCTTGCACTCTTGTTCTGATCTGCTGCTTGATTCCTCCCAGCATACGAGCCAGGGACTCAGCCAGCAGCCTCTGCTGGAGCTCTGGAAGCAGCTGCAGGAGCTTCCTGCTGCTGCCACTGCCACCGCTGTGCCACCTCTGCCACCCCCTGGGCTGGGGCCAGAACACTGTCTAACCAGATCTAGTAGTTTTCCCAATAACCTGCTCCATGGTCTTTGGCATTTGTGGGTTGAGAAGTCTGTTAACTGCCACAGATCAATGATTCATGGCCCTCAGGCCTGCTCCACCCAACTTCAGGTCTGGTTGGTCCTAGTGCAGCCCATGCTGGGCAGCGTTATTCTCCCAGCACCATGTGAGAGACCTTTCCCAGTGACCATCCATTCTGTCCTGGGCTGGAGACCTGCTTCCCTCTGCTGTTTTGTGGGTTCCATAGCTCTAGAATTTGTTCAGAGCCATTTTTACAGGTATTTTGAGGAATTTGGGGGAGAGCTTAAGTCCCTCCTTTCCAGCTACCCTCTTGGCTCCACCCCCATGGCTTGCCTTCTTAATGAGGTGGGAAGGGAGGAGGGAGAAAATTTGGAATTCAAAATTTGAAGAAAAAGAGTGTTAACATTGTTTTTACATGTAATTGGGGAAAACAAGATATTAAATAGAAAAAAGCTGAATTTATTCTAAAATGTAATTGGCAAATAATTAACAAAATAAAAATACAATAGAATATAGATGCTGTATATATGTAGTTTTCTAAGTCAATATGCAGTCCTCAGAAATCCTTATGTATGGTTAAGCAACCTCTTTACTATGTGAGTTTGATACCACTGCCTTATATTATCTGAACACTTTCTTCCCTCTCAATCTCATCTTTCCTTGGAACTTAAAGGAAAATGAGTGGAAGATCTTTGGCTATTCGTGGTATGTAAAAGGCTCTAATAATCATGCTTCATTTCATCTAATTTGATCTTCAAAGCACTCTGTGTTGGCGGTGCTATTATTAATTTCATTTTTAAACATGAGGAAACTGAGGCTGAGAGGCATTAATCAACTTGCCTTTTGTATCACATTAATATTTCAATCCATTGGTTTCTAATTTCATTTCCAATACTCAATCGAGAAATAGCTATGCTTTCTTTTTTACATGAACTTAGAGAGTAAGGGACTGACAGTACCCAAAATTACTAAATTTGAGAAAGATTTCTCCCTCTATGCAGTTCCTTGCCCCCCTTTCCTCACCACAACCTACAAAGTGTCTGCCAAAATGAAGTGACTTGCTTTTTTTAAAAAGATAAGTATATGGGAGGTTTACAAATCTTTCTTCTGGACAAAAATGACATTAGAAGAAGGAAAACAAATGGCTTTTAGTACTTCTGTTACCATTGAACTACAGCACTGAAAACCCCAGATCAAAAAAAAATCAAATATTAAAAAATGGAAACTTTCCCAGACACACAGTTGTCTGATAATGGAGGAAATCATGACAAGTTCACATATACACATTGAGAATAGAATGTTTCTGCTTTTTTCCCCCCAGGTGAAAAAAGTGCAATGGAAGGTAAGATTATTACTTCAAGACTGAGCCTCCAAGCAAAATAAGAAGTCCTGTTGGAGTAATATGTCACTACAAATGATAAATGAGCCTAGATCAATGGCTGTGTAAGGAATAAAATTCAGAATGATAAAAAGTGCAGGGCAGGAGAAATAAATATGAAATTTTCTAGTCAAATAAATAAAATGAAATAAGATAGAGTTTCTAGAGTGTGTTGCTTTGAAAGAAATTCAATAAACATGAGTAGATGGTTATGGTAGCAGGTAAGAACATCCCATAAAAGTTATTGAAGAGTTGGGCCAAGTGCAAGAAAATAAATAATGAAATTACATTTACAACTAATACATCTTCTACAATGTCAATATGGACACTCAAATCATTCAAGTTTAATTGTATGTAATTCCAGAGAAAGTTGATGAAGAAAAATCTATAAATTCATTAAGAAAACTTCTGTATTCTCAGGAAGTTTTTAAATTAAGATCATTGCTGAAGTTAAATCTGGTTGCAGACAGCTCAGAATTTGGAACTGGTGAATGTACCACAAGATACATAAGAAAATATTCATACAAAAGATATGAAGCTAAAATTCAAAGCTTTATACCTCTTTTTCCACTAGGTATATCTAGGATAGACTAGAATTTGTAAAGACCTCAGTAAGATTTGATTTGCAAGCCTTTTTCTCAATTCAGATTAATTTTAATACATTTTGTTCAACACTGGATTTGCAGTATTAGTCACAGCTATGCATCAAAAATATTAAATGATCAATATAGGTATATTCCATAATATTTGAGTCAATGTAAAGCAATAAAATACTTAAGAATCTGTACATTTGGGAACTGGTTCAGAATATGTTACTTTACTTGAGGGATCAAATTACATATATGTATATATATGTATGTGTGTGTTATATATTGTATATAATGTATATTATATAATATATGTATATATAAGTACATATACACATACATGTGCATTCAAACACAGACATAATGTGTGTGTGTGTGTGTTTTCCAATTCCAAGTTCCTTTCTTTGTATTAACTCTCTGTACACTGACTTGTTTTTTTTTTTTGGGGGGGGTGGTTCTTTCCTCTCTTTGGCTACATTTTGAATCTTTGCTCAAGGTCTCTCCTGCAAAGATAACCCAGTTTCTTTTTTATGTATTTAAATAGTATTTTATTTTTCCAATTACATGTAGTTTTTAACATTCATTTTAATAAGATTTTTGAATTCCAAAATTTTCTCCCTCTCTTTATCCCCTCCCCTGTCCCCAAGATGATAAGCAATCTGATATAGGTCATATATGTACAATCATGTTGAATATATTTCCACATTAGTCATGTTGTGAAAGAAGAAATGGAGGAAAAGGAAAAAAAATCATAAATAAAAAAGGAAGTACAAATAGTATGCTTTGATCTGCACTCAGAATCCATCAGTTCTTTCTCTGATGTGGCTATCATTTTCTTTTCTTTTCTTAACAGTGTTTTATTTTTCTCCAATTACATGTAAAGATAGATTTCAACATTCATTTTTGTAAAATTTTGAGTTCCAAATTTTTCTCCCTCCCTTCCTTCCCTCACCTGTCCCCAAGAGAGCAAGAAATCTGATATAGTTTATACATGTACAGTCATGTTAAACATATTTCCACATTAGTCATATTGTGAAAGTAGAATCAGAACAAGAGAGGAAAGCCATAAGAAAGAAAAAAATAACAAAAAAAGAGGAAATAGTGTGCTTCAATTTGTATTCAGACTCCATAGTTCTTTCTCTGGATATGGTTAGCATTTTCCATTATAAGTCTTTAGGAACTATCTTAGATCATTGTATTGCTGAAAAGAGTTAAGTCTATCAAAGTTGGTCATCACACAATGTTGCTGTTACTATACACAATATTCTCCTGGTTCTGTTTGCTTCACTCAGCACCAGTTCATATACATCTTTCCAAGTTTTTTTCTGAAACTGCCTGCTCGTCATTTCTTATAGAACAATAGCATTCCATTACATTCATATACCACAACTCGTTCAGCCATTCCCTAGTTGATGGGCATCCCCTCAATTTCTTCCTCTTGCACCTAAATTATATAATAGAATTACTCTGTTCCTAAATGGTTTTACTTTTTAAAGAAATATCATACTCAGGTCTCCCCCAATCTTTCAAGCTCCCCAATTACTAATAACAAGCTCGGGTATACATTTTACGTATAAAAGGTAAACCGTCCATCCTTATTGAGTCACCTGTAATTAGTCTTTGGTATGTACCTTATATTTGTTTTGGCTCTCCTATGTCAAATCTTCTATTAAGTTCAGGTTTTTTTAAAGCAAAGTCCTGAAAGTCTGACAATTCATCAAATGTCATTTTTTTCATTCAGGTTTATGTTTAACTTAGCTGAGTAAGATGTTTTCAGCTAGAATTCTGATTCTTTTGCTCCATGATATAAAGTGTTTCAAAATCTGCAGCCTTTTAGTGTTGCCCTTGCTAGGTCTTATTTGATTCTAATTGTGGAACCACCATATTTAAATTGTTTGTTGTTGTTGTTGCTCACAACATTTTATCCTTGAGCTGAGGGTTTTGGAATTTGATTATAATATTCCTGTGGGTTTTCCTCATACGATCTCTTTCAGGTGGTGATTGGTGGGTTTTTTTTCTCCTTTTACTTTCCCCCCTTGTTCTGATGCTTCAGGACAATTTTCTTCAATTATTTCTTGTATTATTGTTATCAAGATTCCTTTTTTTTGATCATAGCTTTCAGGTAGTCTGATTGTTCTTCTGTTTTCTGTTCTTGGTCTGTTCTCTAGATCAGTTGTTTATCTTATGAGATGTTTCATATGTTCTTCTATTTTTTCATTCTTTATATTTTATTCTTGATCTCTGATAACTTTGCTTGCATCCCCTTGCCCAATTGTGACTTTCAAGGAGTCATTTTGTTCCCTAAGATTCTAGGCATCCTTTTCAAATCTTGTTTTTCTTATTTTTCTTCAGCTTTTCTTCAATCCCTCTCATTTGATTTTTAAGTCTTTTTAAAGTTCTCCTATGAATTTTTTTGGGGGGGCAGGGGACTGTTTGATGTTGCTCTTTGGGAGTAGAAGAAGGTTCCTTTGCTTCAGTATCCTCCTCTGAAGATGAGCCCCAGTCTTCTCTGTTCCCATAGTAAATTTCTATGGTTAGATTCTTTCTCCTTTGACTGTACACTGTTTTTTATCTGTAGTAGCTTAGTTTTGTGATCACCTCTAGTTCTGGGGTATGTGGGATGGTTTCTTTGACTTCAGATCCTCCTTCAGTTTTTCCTTCTAGCCTGGAACTGAAACCAATACCTCCAGCCTCCTGTAAGTGCCCACAGCCAAGGCAATCCCACTCCACAGCTTCTGCACTCACTGAATGTTTACTGGTTCCTTCTTGCCTCCAGCCATGTCTCTGCAGGACAGCTGGGTATGGCCTTCCTTGTCAGGAGAGGTACCCTCAATCTTCCCAGGCTCAGACACCCAATATCTGTGGCTGGGGCTTAGGCAGCCTCCCAAGAGCTAACCCCAGGGATTCTTGCTTATTGTTTAAGTGGACCTAGCCTGAAGGTATTTACTCTTCAGAGGGTCCAAACTTTATCCTGTGATTTTTTTTTCAGATCTCCAATATTCCCAGGAAAACCCTTGTTCTGGCCCTAGTGTTATTTATTTTACTGCTCTATTGTCACCATGATTTGCTATTTTATGTAGTTTGTGGGGGGAAATTTTGAGAGCTTGGAATTTTCTGACCTACTCTACCATCTTCCCAGAATCCTCTCCCAGTTCTATTTTTTAAGAAGTTTTTTTCTTCAGTCAGTTTTTGTGCTTCCTTTTCCAAGCTGTTGACTCATTTTTCATAATTCTCCTGCATAGCTTTCATTTCTTTCCCAAATTTTTCTTCTACATCTCCTATGTGCAAACAAAGCCAATGCAACAAAGATTAGGAAGGAAGCAGAAAATTGGGAAACAATCTTGTCTACCAGTGTCTCTGATAAAGGCCTCATCCCTAAAATATACAGTGAACAGAGCCAAATTTATAGAAACACAAGCCATTCCCCAATTGAGAAATGGTCAAATGATATGAACAGGCAGTTTTCAGAGGAACATTGTTACATCATTGTTACATTTCTGGTGGAGTTGTGAACTGGTCCAGCCATTCTGGAGAGCAATTTGGAACTATGCCCAAAGGTCTATAAAAATGTGCATACCCTTTGACCCAGCAATACTACCTCTAAGGCTGTGTCCCAAAGTGATCACACAAGAGGGAAATAGACCAGTATGTAAAAAAATATTTATAACAGCTCTTTTTTGGTAGCAAAGAATTGGAAATCAATGGGACGACCTTGTCCACTGCATTGGATGTGACCTGGCCTAGTCACCCTTGCTGTGCTGTGGGTCTGGGGCTCAAAGTTTGCCTTCTGTACTGGGGTTGGATGCCTCACAGCTGGCCTGTTGAGCCAGGACTGAGGGGTCTTGGTTGCTGAACTGTGCTGTGGCTAAGAGCGTCTTGCTGGCTTGCCCAGAAACCATCTGCATTGGGCTGGGCTCCCCTTTTACCCAAGTGAAACAGATATTTCCTGAAGTCATCCTAAGTTATCTTAAGCTGGAATTTTTTTTCACTCTATCTTTTTGTGTTCTGTCCCTCCAGCATCCTTTTAGAGGCTTGATTTAACCTTGTTTCTGAGGGAAACAGGAGAACTTCCTGGCTTCTCTCTGTCATTTTGGGTCTGCTGATAACACAGTTTCTTAGATCTGAGCTGGACCTTAGAGATCATATTCATTTCATTCCACTTTCTATTTTTTCACCTGAGGACACTGAGATTCATAGAGTAGCTTGCTCAGGTTCTGACATTGAGCTATGAATGAGCCCATGTGTAAACATCTAGTCTTCAGAATCATAGCCAGCATCATTTTCACCCTACCACATTAATCACTGGGATTTGTTCTGAAAGGCTCAACTCTACCAAAAGTAAAAGGGGTCTTGACAGCAAAAGACAATTGAATGATGGACTGTGTAAATATTCTCAAAGGATCTGTTTATTTTACATTTAGCAAATGTTGAGTGAAAGGAAGCCTTGGGGAACCCTTGGTAGCAAAAGCTTAGAATTGATTGAGCCAGTTTCACTAATGTGTTGGGTTTCATGACAACCTAATCAAAAGAAAAGGAAGAAAATTAGTTGACCTTCTTTTTCCTTGCTGATGAGGGAAAGAAATAGTGTGGACACTGTGTAACAACTATAAGAATGATTTAAGCCTTACCACTGAAGGGCTCATCTCTTTACCTTGGGGAAGAATTTCTGAAAAAGAAGGTTTCTATCTCTGCCAAAGGTTGAGAAATAATATTTGCAGGGTATGAGTTCATTCATATTTTTCATACTTGTTCTCTTCTTTTTTTTTCTAGATTTTTCATTACTTTCCCAAGTTTCCTTCTCTTTTCTTTACACTCATCTCTTTAAGCCCCTCCTCAGGAATGCTAATCACTGGCCTTCTCTTCATAGGTCCTAGACCTGCCTCCTTTGTTCAGTAGATACTATTTGAGGAGTGAAGAGGGGTTTCCTTTATGAAAGTTTTGCTTGGAGTCTAGATCTTAAATCTTTATCACTGATTGCATAACATCAATGATGGGAAATAGGAACGGAGTTTTATAGAAAACAAGCATATCAAATTACAGATTAAATGCGTTCAATTCAGTAATATGATATTTTCTTTGTACCCTCATGGGATGGATCTCCAAGTGGGTTTGCACATCCTGGTGCAAGCATTATGATTGGCCCTTCCTCTAAGACACACCTGACCCATTCTATATGAATTGTTATATAAGGAACCATACAAGTAATTGCAAAACTAGCTAATTTTAATTTCTTTATGATGTCTTGTTTTAAGGATTTTAAAATAAAATTCCCTTCAAAATATTCTTGGAGTATATGATTTTAAATTGCAGCTTTTTTGTGATTTTGTTAAATTTTGTGTGCAAATGTTTTCCCAAGGAACCTATTTTTAATGTTAGAAGGAAGTCAAAATAGAATTCATTACACAGTCCATTAATCCACAATCATTTGTACTATTTAACTAGGCTAGATGCTGATAATGTAAAGAAAAAATAAATCCAATATTTCTTGCTCTCAAGTAGCTTTTTTCATACGGGAAGAAATAACATATTCATATGTAAGTGTGTGTTAAATACAAAATATCTGGGAAGTATATATGTAAGAGAAGGCACTGGGAATGAAAGTTGTCTTCCTGTAGAATATTTTGCTTGTGCTTGTTTCATCTTGAAAGATGGATTCCAGATTATCCATTCCAGATATGGCCAATGAAAAGTCATGGAGATGGGATATAGAATACCATGTTTGAGGAAAAGAGAAAAATCTATATAGGCTGGACTGTCATGGAAAGGAAATTATATGAAACAAGGCTGTGAAGCCTCAGGCCTAGTTGTGAAGGACTGTAAAAGTCAGAAGATTTTATATTTGATACTAGAGGAAATAGAGGATAAATGGAGTTTATCGAGTAGTAGAGTGCTATGGACTGATCTATGCCAAAGGAAAATCTCTTTGGAAACTATGTGACCGATGGATTAGAAAAGGGAAAAACTTTAGGCTGGTGATGAATTAGAAGGCCATTGCAATAATTCAGGAAAGAGGTAAAAACTTCTTGATTAATATTGGGGCTAAGTGAGTGAAGAGAAGAAATCAGGTGTGAAAAACTTCTAGAGGTACAAGTGACAAGATCTGGCAATTCATTGGAAAGTGAAGAGTTGGGGATAATGCTCAGGTTACACAGATGTGTACATGTATAGAAAGGCACACAGATAGATAAATGTATCCTTATATATATATCTATATGTATATATCTATTTCTAATTAATATATTCATATATCATCTTTATCTATTTCTATATTTCTATTTGTATATGTAGATAGAGGAACTGTGATAGTCAACATTTACATAGTGCTTCAAAGTTTGCAACCCAATTTCCATTATATGTAAAGTACATGTATTTGTCCACACATTTTAATGTATGTATACATGTATATCTATCTTCTGTCTGTCTGTCTATCTATCTATCTATCTATCTGCCTACCTGTCTGTCTCTGTCTCTCTGTCTATCAATCTATCATCTATTGACTGTGACTTCTTGAGAGCAGACAGTTTTTGTTTTTCTCTTTCTTTGTGTCCCAAACAGTTAGCACAGTGCATGGTACATAGTAGGTGCTTTATAAATATGCATTGAATAGACTTGTATTATATATATTTACATATATAATATGATATAATTAATATAATATGTAATGTGATGTCATATCATATTATATATCATATCATATAATAGTATTATTCAGGCTGATTAAAAGACAGGGTGATATAGTAGAAAGTGTACTGCCTTTGAAATTAAAAGACCTGGGTTCTGATACTTACTGCCTTTATAATTTTGGACAAATAACAATCTCTCTGGTCCTCAGTTTTTTTCATTAATAAAAAGATTGTATTGATTAGATAGAATTTTATTATTAAATTTTGTTCTCTTTGCTGAAATCTATTTTGCTTTCTATGTCTTTCTATGTCTTTCTTAGGATGTAGGTCACAAGTCTACACAGAAAAAATTAAATATCAACTTCTTTCCTAGGTGATTCAGTAACATAATAGGTCAGTGAAATCCATATAGAATTCTTTTTAATTTAAAAAATAGTATTTTATTTTTCACAATTACATGTGAAACATTTTTAACACTAGCTTTTAAACTTTGCTCATCATTTCTTATAGCACAATAGTATTCCATCATAATCACATGCCACAATTTGTTCAACCATTTCCCAAATGATGGGCAGCCCCTAAATTTCTAATTCTTTGCCACCAGAAAAGAGCTGGCATAAATATTTTTGTACATATAGATCTTTTTCCTTTTTTTAAATCTCTTTGGGGATACAGACCTAGTAGTGGCATTACGTGGTCCAAGGGTATGTATTGTTTTATAGCCCTTTAAGCATAGTTCCAAATTGCACTAAAGAATGGTTGGATCAGTTCACAACTCCAGCAACAGTGCATTAATGTCTAATTTTTTTTCTCACATCCCCTCCACCATTTGTCATTTCCCTTTTCTGTCCTATTAGACAATCTAATAAGTATGAAGCAATACCTCAGAATTGTTTTAATTTGCAGTTCTCTAATCAATAATAAGAGCATTTATATATATGCACATATATGTATATACATACATATATGTGTGTATATATATATGTATGTATATATATATATATATATATAGCTTTGATTATTTCATCTGAAAACTATATATTTTGATCTTTTATCAATTGGAGAATGGCTATTTTTCAAAAAGAATTTTGTCTCAGTTCTCTATATATTTGAGAAATTAGGTCTTTATCAGAGAAATTTGCTTCAAAATTTTTTCATAGTTAGAATTGTTAAATGTTTCCCTCCAGCTTATCCTCCCTGTTTATTCCATTCTCTGTTTCTTTTCACCCTGCCCCTACTCAAAAGGGCTTTGCTTCTGACAACCACTTGCTCAATTCTAATTTTTGAGGAATTATTTTCTTCAGTGCGCTTTTGTACCTCCTTTTCCATCTGGCCAATTCTGCTTTTTAAGGCATTCTTCTTCTCGTTGGGTTTTTGTATCTCTTTTACCATTTGGTCTAGTCTTTTTTTTAAGGTTTTACTTTCTTTGGCATTTTTGTGTGTGTGTCTCATTTACCAAGCTATTGAATCTTTTTTCACGATTTTCTTGCATCACTATCATTTCTTTTTCCAGTTTTTCCATTACCTCTCTTCTTTGATTTTTAAAATTCTTTTTGAGCTCTTCCATGGCCTTAGACAAATTCCTATTTTTCTTGGAGGCTTTGGATGTAGGAACTTTGATTTTATTACCTATTCTGAACATGTGTTTTGATCTTCCTTCTCACCCTTGTAACTGTCTATGGTCAGAATTTTTTCTGTTGTTTTCTCATTTTTCTAGCCCATTTCTTGACTTTTAACTCTCTTAAAATGGGGCTGTGCTTCCACAGGGGAGGGCACATTGCCCCAAGCTTAAGGAGTTTTGTACAGATGTTTTCAGAGATACTTTTAGCGGCTGGTAAGTTTTCAGTTCTTCCAACGAGGTACCATCTAAGGAGAGGTGTTTACTACTCTCCTGGCCTTTGCTCTGGTCTTTAAGTGACCACCAGCATGCTTTTCTGCCCTGCAACTATGAGGATAGTCCTGTTCCACTGCAGCCAGAAGCCCTGGTGTGCTAGTGCTCCTCCTCACCCTGGGACTGCCACCCAACACTGCAACCCAGATTTGCATATGGGCAAAACAATAGAGTCCTGCCCCACCCCCACTACCACCAAGTGACAGCAAAGAAACCCCTGTAAATCTCTTTCTGATTACTTGTTCAACCCCCTACCATTCGCGGTAAGAGCTCTGGAAGTTGCTGCTGCCTCTGCTGATTCAATGGCTCCAAATCCTGCTCCGTCTTTGCTGGGCCCAGTGAACACTGGCATGGCCTGAACTGGACTGTGTTCCATCCTCACCCAGCTGGGACAAATCTTTCCTTCTGACCTTCCAAATTGCTTTTGGCTGTAAAAAATATTTCACTTTGTCCTTTTGGACATTCTGCTGCTCTAGAAATCATTTTATAGCATTATTTAAAGGTGTTTGGAAGGGTTTGGGGGAGAGCTCAGAGGAGTCGCTGCCTTTTTTCTGCCATCTTGGCTCTGCCTCTCCATCTAGAATTCTTAACCTGGCTAACTATGTGTGTGTGATCCAGACCAAGTATCTTAGCCTGTCTGGGTCCTTTTATCCATATTCTTGAACTGATGAGATAGGACTACAGTCCCTCTGATGCCATTTCCATCCCCTACATTCCATAACCTAAATTCAGGAGTCAGAAAATATTCAGTATTTAGGTTCCAAACCCAATCTCATATTCTTGCAGTTATTATAGTGCTAATGTTACAGAGTAAAGAAAATGCTTGGCTCTGATTTGGTATAAATGCGATATCAGTCACATTCATATGAATAAAGTAATAATATTGCTTTCTATTTATGTAGTACCATTTTTTTACCCCAGGGGATGCAGAACAATTTACCAATATTATCTCATTCATCCTTCCAACATCTATTTGATATTAGGGACACAGTTCTATTAACTCTATTGATTGGGGAATATTATCATTGTTTTTTATTCCCTTAAATGAGTAAAGGAGAAACAAAATGGTTGTCTGAGTACATGAGGTCAGATTCCCAAACCAGTGTTCACATTCAAGCTCTTGTGATACCAACCTACAAACTGAATGTACCGAGCCTGATGGATTATAGAGTATCCCAAAGAGATCAAGTATAAATTGTACTAGCCATCTTGTTTATATATCTAGCTATTCCACATGGCAAAAACTTCACGAGTATATCTGCTTTGTATATCCATAGGAAGTGTGAATAGAAGGTAAGACCCCAAGGCTTATCAGAGAACTGTTTCATTAGAGAAGACAGACTGTTTCAGTCAATGTTTAGTGAGATTTGTAAAGAAGAAAGCATCTTAGTTATAGAAACTGCTTTAGTCTCAATTCCAGATTTTTGCCATGCAACTTCTATTTGTGTTGTATAAAATATCTCTTATATAGCTATTCAGTTCGGTAAATTTTGTTTTAAAATCTTAACATTTACAAGGTTCTGTGCTAAGACAGAAAAGCACAAAAGTCAAATAGCCTATACTCTGTTAGGGTGTGTGTGTGTGTATATGTGTGTATATGCCTGTATGTATGTGTGTGTATATATATATATATATATATGTATATATATAATATGTATGTATATATATATAATATGCATGTATATTTACAAGATTGTAAGAGGGTGGGGATGATCAAGTATGTTCAGTTTGATGAATTGAATTTGATATGTTCTCATGGCAATGAAACTTTATTTGAAACATTTATAATAACCATCCAAGAGAATATGAACATAATCACCTTCTTAAGAGGAGAAAAGATAACTCTTTCTTAACTCTCCCTGGCTTGGGGCTTCCTCAACATAGAAAACTGGTTCTCTGCTCATCAGACAGTATGGGAGGTGTAGATTTTTGCAACTGAGGTTAATCAAAAGATGGTTTCTTTTCCTAGCATTTTCAGAAATACAGATTTACATTGAGGGAGACAATTCTCTGTACAAGCCTACAAAATAGAGCACACAAACTGGTAATTTTCTCCTTTTTTTCCTTTTCCCAGAGTGCTTTTGTGTTTTCCTTCTGGCTGGGGAAAGAGAAAACTTGGATATGTAACCAGACTACTTTACCTCTCCTTAATAGCCATTAAAAATTGGCTTGGTGCACAAATATATGGGTGTTGCATGTACTCACCTTCAGCTTTTTTTTTGACATAGAACAGAGACAAAAGAGGAAAGAATACAGTTTCTCAGCACAAGACTGGAAAGGGCTAGATTATGGTGGTGCATAAAAAGTTGCTGCAAAGGTAAATTGTAGAAGCAGAGTTTCTTTTATTTTTATTATTTTTTTTAAATCCACCATTCTTTTTTTAAAGATTATTTTTAGTTTTCATCATTCATTTCCACGAGATTTTGAGTTACAAATTTTCTCCCCATCTCTCTCCTACCCCCACCCCAAGATGGCATACATTCTGATTAGCTTTTTCCCCAGTCTGCTCTCTTTTCTTTCACCTCTCCCCCCATTCCTCCTCACCCTTACTTTCTTGTAGGGCAAGATAGATTTGTATACCCCATTGCCTGTATATCTTATTTCCCAGTGGCATGTAAAAACAATTTTTAACATTTGTTTTTAAAACTTTGGGTTCCAAATTCTCTTCCTTCTTCCCTTCCCACCTACCTTCCTTGAGAAGGCAAGAAATTCAATATAGGTTATACATGTTTTATTATGCAAAACACTTCCATGATAGTCATGTTGTTAAAGGCTAACTATATTTCCCTCCATCCTATTCCACACCCCCATTTATTCTATTTTCTCCTTTGAACCTGTCCCTTTTCAGAAAGGTTTGCTTCTGACTACCCCCTTCCCCAATCTGCCCTCCTTTCTATCATCCCCCTTCTTATTCCCTTCCTCCTACTTTCTGTAAGGTAAGATACCCAATTGAGTGAGTATGTTATTCTCTCCTTAAGCCAAATGTGATGACAGTAAGGTTCACTCATTCCCTTTCAGCTTCCCCCTCTTCCCTTCCATTATACTAGCTTTTTCTTGCCTTTTTTATGTGAGATAATTTACCCCATTCTATCTCTCCCTTTCTCCTTCTCCCAATATATTCCCCTCTCACCCCTAAATTTTATTTTTTAGATATCATACCTTCCTATTCAACTCACCCTGTGCCCCCTGTCTATGTATATTCCCTTCAACTACCCTAATACTGAGAAAGTTCTCATGAGTTACAAATATCATCTTTCCATGTAGGAATGTAAACAGTTCAACTTTAATAAGTCCCTTATGATTTCTCTTTCCTGTTTATCTTTTCATGCTTCTCTTGATTTTTGTATTTGAAAGTCAAATTTTCTATTCAGCTCTTGTCTTTTTATCAAGAATCCTTGAAAGTCTTCTATTTAATTAAATATCCATTCTTCTCCTGAACTATTATGCTGGGTAGGTGATTCTTGGTTTTAATCCTTGTTCCTCCGACCTCCAGAACATCATATTCTAAGCCCCTTGATGCCTTAATGTAGAAGCTGCTAGATCTTGTCTTATCCTGATTTTGTTTCCACAATACTTGAATTGTTTCTTTCTAGCTGCTTGCAATATTTCATCCTTTACCTGGGAACTCTGGAATTTGTCTGGAATTTTCCTAGGAGGTTTCCTTTTGACATCTTTTTCAAGAGGTGGTTGGTGGATTCTTTAAATTTCTATTTTCCCCTCTGGTTCTAGAATAACGTGGATTTTTTCCTTGATAATTTCTTGAAAGATGATGTCTAGGCTCTTTTTATGATCATGGCTTTCAGGTAGTCCAATAATTTTTAAATTGTCTCTCCTGGATCTATTTTACAGGACAGTGGTTTTTCCAATGAGATATTTCATATTGTCTTCCATTTTTTCATTCTTTTGGTTCTCTTTTATAATTTCTTGATTTCTCATAAAAATCATTAACTTCCATTTGTTCCATCCTAATTTTTAAGGAATTATTTTCCTCAGTGAGCTTTTGGACCTCCTTTGCCATTTGGCCTTTTGAAGCTTTTCTGCCATTTGGGTTAGTCTATTTTTTAAGGTGTTATTTTCTTCAGTATTTTGGGGGGTCTCCTTTAGCAAGGTTTTCTTACATTACTCTCATGTATTTCCCCAATTTTTCCTCTTTCATTACTGGGGCCAGACCTTGCTCTTCTCTCACCCTGGTCCAACAGAGTTTTCCCACTGACCTGCTAAGTTGTCTTTGGCATTTGTGGGTTGAGAAGTCTGGAAACCTCCACAGCTGCCAGTGATTCAGTGCCCTGAGGCATGCTCTGCCCAGTCTGCTCTGGCCCAGTGTGTGCAAGCATGGCCCAAGCTGGGCTACACTCTGCTCCCAGCACCATGCGATAGAAATTCCCATTGACCTTCCAGGCTGTCTTGGGCTGAAGACTTTTTACACTCTGTCATTTTGTGGGTTCTGGAGCTCTAAAATTTGTTTAGATTCATTTTTATATCAATTTGAAGGTATTCGGAAGAGAGCTCAAGCAAGTCCATGCTTTAACTTCACCATCTTGGCTCTGCCCCAAGAAGCAGAGTTTCTCATCCATATGACTGAGGGAAGTATAACAGAAAAAGTTTCCCTAACTTTGAATTCCTAAGTAAAGGGGAGATTTAAATTTCTTAATATTAATTCTGAAAGAAGATGTTTGGGCAGTATGAGATTTAGCATTATCCTTGAGAGTAACTCCTTTTTCAGTAGTCCATAGATTTAGCTTTGTATGTATGCAGAAGGGGAAATCCATATAAGCACATTTATAGGAGAAAAAAGAGGATCAGTTTTATGGCCTTATTGTTGGAGATACAAAGAGATGGGAACAAGCAATGATATTGGAGGTGAATGCCATTTTGTATCCCTTTCTACAAATGAGAAAATGAAGACAGATTAAAGTTAGATGACTTGACAATGGTCATACAACTAGAGAGTGCTTGACACTGAATTTGAACATAGGTCTTTCCAATTCCAAGTCCAATGCTCTATCAACTGTACTAGTAGTTAAGTAAAGACAAGGTAATTTAAAGGTGATTATAATTCACTTTAGAACTTTGTTTCATACATTTTCTTTTCAGTGCAGTTCAAATTATTTGAATATTTATCATACTGATATGAACTGCATTATGTTAAGGAGAGGACAGCCTTGACCCGATGAATTTGACAAAAAAAGCAAAAAAAAAAGACATTCATTAAGCATCTACTATTACCAGGCAATTGGCAAATATTATGTCACTTAATCTCATTTAATCCTCATGACAATCCTTTTAGGGTCTATTATAATACCCATCGTGTAGTTGAGGAAGCTAAGTCAGATAAAGGCTTAAATGACTTACCCAGGGACACACAGCTAATAAGTTTCTGAGGCCAGACTAAAACTGAGGTCTCCCTGATTCCCAGTCCAGCTCTTTATCTTTTATGGAACATAGCTGCCCTACAAACAATAAAAGAAACAATCCCTATTTCCAAGGAATTTATAATCTGGAGGTGATGGAGCATATACACCTTTAACTTAAGGCAAAATATACACAAGCTAAATATAAACTATTTTGAGATGGAGGTACAGTGGTAATTGTTATTTGGGAGATCAGTAAACATTTCATTTAAAAAGTGCCATCTGAGCAAAACCCTGAAGGGATCTTGGATTTCCAAGAAGCTGAAATGAAGTTAAAGATTGAATTCCAGAAATTGTAACAGACTGTGAAAAGGCACATAGAAAGGAGATGAAAAACTCCATATTGGTAGTCATCATCATCATCATTTTCACCATCACTATAGTCATCAACAAAAACTAATCAAATGACCATTACCCATAAAAACATCACAAAGAAATGTAGAAAAGCATAAGTATTAAATGTACCATTTTCAGGTCATAATGCAATAAACTTTACATTCTAAAAAGGGCCATGAAATCATAGATTAAAAGTTAATTGGAAATTAAATAATCTAATTCTGGAAAAAAAAAACCCAAAACCTGTGTTTCAAAAAGCAAATTATAGAAACAATCAATAATTTCCTTAAAGTGTATGACATGACAATATTCCACAATTTGTGGGATGTAGCCAAAGCAGTACTTAGGAGAAATTTCATATCTCACATCTCATCATTTTTTGTGCTTCATCAATAAAAGAGAAAAAGAGTAGGTTAATGAATTGGATATGCAACTAAAAATCTAGAAAAAAGAACAAATTAATAATCCCCAATTAAATACCAAAATACAAATCCTGAAAATCAAAGGAGAGATTAATAAAATTGAAATAAAAATTATTGTAGAACTAATAAATAGGAGCTGGTTTTATGAAAAACAAAAACAATAAAATAAATAAATAATAGATCGGTTTTATTGAAAAAAAGGAAGAAGAAAACCCAATTACTAGTATCAAAAATGAAAAGGGAGAGGAGGCAGAGTTAAGAAGGCAGAGTAGAGAAGCCCTCAGCTGAGTTTTCCCAAAATCTTTTCCAAACAACTCTAAAATAACAACTTAAGTTGAATTCTGGATTGACAAAACCAACAAAAGTTTGAACAAAACAATTTAAAGAAAAGTTAGTTTTGATATTATATAAACTATTTGGAAAAATATGCAAAGAAGGAGCCCTAACAAATTCCTTTCATGACAGAAATGTTAATAATATCTAAAGCAGGAAGAGAAAAAACAGAGACAGAAAACTATATAACAATTTCCTTAATGAATATTGATGCAAAAATTTTAAATCAAGTGCTAGCAAGGAGATTATGTACAGATATTAGAAAGATCATACACTGTGACCAATGGGATTTCCCCCAGATATGTAGGGCTGGTTTAATATTAGGAAAACTATCAGTATAATTGACATTATAAATAACAAAACCAATAAAAATTATATGATTTATCTCAATAGATGCAGAAAATGCTTTTGACAAAATGCAACACTCATTCCCTTTAAAAACACCAGAAAGCATAGGAATAAGTGGAACTTACCTTAAACTGATAAGTAATATCTAACTAAAACCACCAAAACATAAGGAAGAATTATCTATAATTGGGGTAAGCTAGAAATATAACACCCATTTCTACTAAAATATTAGGAAGCATAGAAGTCAATCTAGCCTTTCTTAAAATAAGTAGCATTTATCTAAAACCAAGAGCAAGCATTATCTGTAATGGGGATAAACTTGATGCCTTCCCAATAAGATTGGAGTGAAACAAGGATGACCATTATCACCACTATTATTTAATATTGTTCTAGAAATGCTAGCTATAACAATATATATATTGCACTCTTTGCAATATATATATATATATATATATATATGTATATGTATATATATATATTTAGAGACTCCTAGAGAATCAACCAAAAAAATTAGTTGATGTAATTAATGACTTCAACAAAGTTTTAAGATATAAAATAAACCCACATAAATCATCAGCATTTCTAAATATTACTAAGAAAGTCCAGAAGGAAGAGAGAGAAACATGAATTTTATTTAAAATAACTGCAAACAATATAAAATACTTAGAAGTCTACCCACCAAGAGAAGCCAGGAACAATATGGACACTATTACAAAATATTTTTCACAGAAATAAAGCCAAATTTAAGAATTAGGTAATTATTCAATGTCATTCCAATTAAATCACCAAAAAATTAATCTTGAAGAAAAAATGTTAAGATCAAGTGAATCAATGAAAAAAAATGTGAAGGAAGGTGGCTCAACAGTACCAGGTCACAAATTGTATTACAAAGCAGTAGTCATCAAAACAATCTGGCACTGGGTAAGAAATGGAGTGATGGACCAATGGAATACATTAGGTACACAATACACAGTATCAAATGATCACAGTAATCTAGTGTTTGGCAAACCCAAAGATGAAGATTTGGGGCTAAGAACTGATGAGTTCTTTGACTAAAGACTGACTAAAACTGCTGGAAAAATTGTGATGCAGTTTGATAGAAACTTGTTATATAGCAACACCTCATACTGTATACAGAGATAAGGTAAAAACTGGCACATAATTTTGAAATAAAGGGTGATATCTTAAGCAAATTAGGGAAGTATGGAATATTTTACCCATAAGATTTATGGATAAAAATTTATGACCAAATAAAAGAGAGCTTTAAGGGAAATAAAATATATAATTTCATCAAATTAAAAGTTTTTGTATAAACCAAACTAATGCAGCCAAGATAAGAAGGAATGTAGGAAACTGGGAAAAAATTTTGAACAAGTTTCTCTGATTTTCTTAAAAGTCTAGAGAACTGAGTCAAATTTATAAGGATATGATTCATTCCCCAGTTGCTAAATGGTCCAATGTTTAGAACTGGCAATTTTCAGAAAATATCAAAGTAATCTGTATTTATATAAAAATGCACTAAATCACAATTGATTAAAAAATGAGAATTAAAATAACTCTGAGGTACTACTTCAGACCTATCATATTGGTTAATGTGACAGAATAGGAAAATAACGTATATCTGAGGGGCTGTTCAAAAATAGGGAGGATAATGCATTGTTGCTGGATTTGTGAACTGATCCAACCATTCTGGAAAGCAATTTGGAACTATGAAAAAAGGGCTATAAAACTATGCAGAGATTTTGACCCAAATATAGCACTACTATGTCTGCACACCCAAAGAGATCAAATTAAAAGGAAAAGTGCTCATATGTACAAAAAAAGTTAGAATAGATCTTCTTGTGGTGGTAAAGAATTGGAAATTGAGGAGATGTCCATCAATTGAGGAATAGCTGAATAAATCGTAGTTTATGATTGTGATGGAATACCATTGTGGTATAAGAAATGACGAGCAGGATACCTGCAGAAAAAAATACAGGATGACTTATATGAAATCATGCAAAGTGAAGTGAGCGAACCAGAACATCGGGCACAGTAACAGCAATATTATACAAGTTAACTATTCTCAGCAATACAATGACCCAAGAAAATTCTAAAGTATTTATGATGAAAAATGCTCTCCATCTGAAGAGAAAGAACTGCTGTAATCTGAATGAAGACAAAGCATACTTAAAAAAAACTCTGTTATTCTTTTTGTTGTTCTGTGTTTTCTTTTCCAACATAGCTAATATGGAAATGTTTCACATGACTGCAGATGCATACTCTCTGTCAAATTGCTTGCCTTTTCAAGAATAGGAAATGACAGTGAGGAGAGAATTTGGAACTCAAACGTAAAGACACATGTCTGTTCTGCCCCAATTATGACAATTGTAAGGCTGTAGACCCTCTGAGAGAATACCATCATACCAAAGAAAGGACACTCCACACAAGCATGGGGATATATGTGTAGATTTGTATGGCTTCTTGGGTTAATTGGGGAGAGTCTATTCATGAAACTTCCTGTCCTTAGTGGCAAGAGGACAGTGTAATGGAACCCCACACCACCTTTAGGCCAAGTCAGATTTATATAGACAAATAACAAAGATGGCATAGTGCCAGGAACTGCCCAAGGTCACATGTAAGTTTTCCCATGGGCTAGTTAGAGCTTCTTTTGTTGTTTAAATTCAGCCAAGGTAGTTTATATTTAAGGTGGAGTCATAGGACATTTTCTCAGACTCTGGCTCCCACCTACATCAAAATTTTTTTAAAAAAGTTAAATGTTTTTATTTACTTGCAATAAAAAAGTTAAATTAAAAAAAATAGAAGGGTGAATGCTCCACCAACAAAGATGAAATAAAAACAAATTATTAAGCGTTATTTTACCTGATTATATGGCATTAAGTCTGACAGAGTGAAATTGATACTTATTTATATTTAAAAAACTACCCAGATTAACAGAAGAGGAAATAGAATACTTAAGCATCTGT
Source organism: Trichosurus vulpecula (assembly GCF_011100635.1). NCBI lineage: Eukaryota > Metazoa > Chordata > Mammalia > Diprotodontia > Phalangeridae > Trichosurus > Trichosurus vulpecula. Next base: position 179,311,556 of record NC_050579.1, read on the forward strand.
ATCATAGAAAAAAAATAATAAGTCACTGATCAGCTCCCTAAGACAAAATACCAAGGACCAGATAGATTCACAAGTGAATTCTACCAAACTCTTAAGGAACAACAAATTACAGTACTACGTAAATTATTTGGGGAAAAATGGCTAAAAAGGAATCTCACCAAATTTTTTTGATATGAATATGGTTTTTATAGCTAAATCATGGGTTGCAAAAACAGAGAAAGAATGCCATAAGCCAATTTCCTTAGTGAATGTTGATGAAAAAAAATTCCATAAAAAAGCAAGGAGGTTACAGCAAGGAGGTAACAGCAATACTTTACAAATATCATTCACTATGACCAGGTTGGATTTATACTGGGAATGCAGGGCTGGTTCAATGTTATGAAAACTATTATATCAATAACAATAATTAAAATTATGTTATTATATCAATAGATGCAGAAAAGATCTTTGACAAAATACAACAGGTATTCCTACTAAAAACACCAGAAACCATAAGAATTAAAAGAGGCTTTCCTAAAATGATAAATATCCATCTAAACCAAGAGCAAGCATTATCTTTATTAGGGATATACTTGAAACCTTCCCAATAATATCATAAGTGATACAAAGATGTTCATTATAATCAGTATCATTCAGTATTGTAGTAGAAACACTACCTATAGCAATGAGACAAGCAAAAGAAATGGAAGGAATAAAAAGAGGCAATGAGGGAACAAAACTATCACTCTTTGCACATGATATAATGATATACTTAGACAACTATAGAGAATCAACTAAAAAACTAGTTGAAACAATAAACAACTTCAGCAATGTTGCAGGATATAAAATAGACTCACATAAACCATTAACACTTTGGTGTACTACCAATGAAATCCAGCAGCATGAGATAGAAAGAGAAATTCAATTTAAAAGAACTCCAGGCAATATAAAATACTTCAGAATCTACCTGCCAAGAAAAACCCAGGGATTATATCAACCCAATTACCAAAAACTTTTCACACAATACAGATGGATAAAAACTGGAGAAACAGTAATTGCTCATGGGTAGTCTGAGCAAATACAATAAAAATAACAATCCCTGCTAAGTTAATTTACTTGTCAAGTGCCATACCTATCAAAATACCAAAAAAATATTTAATAGAACTAGAAAATATAATAGCAAAATTAATGTAGAAGAACAAAATTTCAATAATATCAATGAAATCAATGAAACATGTATGTATATATATATATATATATACATGTATGTATATATATATGAAGGTGGTTTAGCAGTTCCAGATTCAGACTATATTACAAAGAAGTATTCATCAAAACAATGTAATACTAAGAAACAGAGTGATTGATTCGTGGAATGGATTAGGTACACAATACACAGCAGTAAATTACTTTAGTAATCTAGTATTTGGCAAACCCAAAGATCTAAGACGTAGGCTAAGCATTCAACATTTGATCAAAATTTCTGGAAAAATTGGGAATCAGTTTGGCAGAGTAGGTACAGACCAACATCTCATACCGCATACCAAAATAAGGTAAAAATGGTTAAATGATGTAGACATTAAGGGTGACAACATAAGTAAATTAGGGGAGCATGGAAAAAGGTATCTGTCAGATCTATGGATTAAGAAAGTTTATAATGATACATGAGATAAAGAAGATTATAGTAAGTAAAATGAATAATTTTGATTACATGAAATTAGAAAAAGTTTTACACAAACAAAACTAATATGGCCAAAATTAAAAGGAAAACAAGAATCTGAAAAACAAATTTGAGCAAATCTCTCTGAAAAAGCCCAATTTCTCAAATGTATAGCCAAATTTAAAAAAATAGAGTCATTTCCTACTTGATGGTCAAAGGAAATTACTATTTTTAGTAAAAAGAGATCAAAACCATTAATACTCACATAAGAATGCTCTAAATCACTTTCATTTAGAGAAATGAAAAGTAAAACAGCTCTGAGGCACCATCTGACACCCATCTGATAGATTATTATGACACAAAAGGAAAATGACAGCTTCTGGAATAGATGTGGAAAATTGGGACAGTAATGCGCTGTTGGTGGAATTGTCACTGATTCAACCATTCTGCAGAGCAACATGGAACTATGCCCAAAGTTGTATAAAATCATGCATGCCCTTGACCCAGAAGTACCACCACTAGGTCTATATTCCAAAGATATTAAATAAATGAAAAAAAGTAAAATGCCCTATATATACAAAAGTATAAATTTCTAGCAACTCTTTTCTGATGGCAAAGGTTTGGAAACTGGGGGTATACACTTAAGGGGAATAGCTGAACAAGTTGTGGTTTATGTTTTTGATTGAATACTATTGTGCTAAAAGGAATGATGAGCAGGATGCTCTCAGAAAAACTTGGAGAAAACTTACATGAACTGATGCTTTGTGAAATAAGCTGTACCAGGAGAACATTGTGCACAGTAATAGCAACATTGTGCAATGATCATCTGTGAATGACTTAGCTATTCTCAACAATACCATGATCCAAGACAACTCTGAAGGACTTATGATGAAAAATACTATCCATTCCCAGAGAAAGAACTCCTAGAGTATGAATACATATGCAATTGTACTTTTTAAACTCTATTTTTCTTGGTCTATGTTTTCTTTCACTACATGAACAATATTGAAATGTTTTTCATGAGTACACATGGATGACCTATATGAAATTGCAAGGAAGGAGAGAATTTGGAACTCAAATTTTAAAAAAGAATGTTAAAAAATTTTTAATTGTAATTGGGGAAAAATAAAATACTGAATAAATAATTAAGAAAGAAAATATAAATGAGACATCAAATTTATTTATTTGTTTTTTGTTTTGGCAGGGCATTTGGGGTTAAGTGACTTGCCCAAGGTCACACAGCTAGTACATGTGTCAAGTGTCTGAGGCCGGATTTGAACCCAGGTCCTCCTAACTCCAGGGCTGGTGCTCTACTCACTGCGCCACCTAGCTGCCCCCAAATTTATTTTTAAAAGTGTAATTTCAAGCCTGACTTTTTCATAAATGCCAAAAAATAGTTGAAGAGTGAAGTTGTTGATCATTTTAGTCAACTAGTATTTAAATGCCTATTCTACTTTGTGTCAGACGTTGTTTTAAGCCTTGGAAATTACAAGATAAACAAGAAAAAAATTCTTGCTCTCAAGAAGTTCAGAGTATAATGAGGGATACTACATGTAACCAACTATGTATAAGCAAAGCACATGTAAGATAAACTGGAGGGGGTTGTAGACTTAGAGAGAAAGCACTAACATTAAAAGAAAACTGAGAAAAGCTTGCTAGTGACAGTAAGGCATTAGCTGAGACTAGACATGGGGTGGGGAACCTGCGGCCTTGAGAACAAACGTGGCCCTTAATAATAAAACAATTTGTTTTGTGAAGTTTGGATTCAGTCAAAGGGCCACACTTGAGGACCTAGATGGCCTCGAAGCTACAGGTTCCCCATCGCTGGACTAGAGATGAGGTAAAATGAAAATTCCAGGCATGGACGACAGCCAGTAGAAATACAAGGAGTTGGAGAGTACAGTGTCATGTGGGGGGAATGGCAAGGAGGCTAGTGTCACCAGATTTTATACTACTTGTAGAGGAATAAGGTTTATGAAGACCAGGATTGCAAAAAATTTTGAGAGGTAATGATGAAGAAATGAAAGAAATGAAAGACATCACACAACTTTCTTTTGTATTCCTAGAATATTCTTTATAATTTAATTTAGCAATAGGGAAATCAAATAAAATTGGCTCTACAACTCCATGAGTGACAGCTTCTATTTTGAGCTTATCTTTCTCACAGTCTCTCCCCATGGTCATTTTCTCTCACTTCCCCCATAATGAATGCAGGGGGGTCAAAAATAACACATAAGATGACCTAATTGGGCATTGTAAAGGCATATTAGTTATAATAAATTTTTGGCAAGTAGTAATATTTTACATGACATTAGACAAGTAATATTAACCTCCCTGCCTCATATTCATGACACAATTCAAATTAATTCAATAAATATTTATTAAACACCTCTTCAGGGCAAAGGAAACATAATATCATAAATGAGATAATTTATGTAAAGCAGTTCACAAACATTGAAGTGCTATATTCTTGTCAGATATGTTATTATTATTTTTATTATTGTTCTGTTATTATTGTAAAGTGACAGTCCTAGTCCTACAGGGGTTAATTGGATTTAGTTATGCATTAGATTGTGGGGAAAGAGGAATAAATGATTTTAGTTTCATTAACATCTATGATATTCCCAGATCTTAACATTTCCTAAAGAATTATTTGCAAATTACGGAAAATAACACAGTTGGTTTCTGCCTTCAATGCTACCATCCAAGGAAATTCAATCAAAGTTCTCTGTGTCAGTGTAAGTGTGCAGGACAAGGGCAGGGAGTGAGTTTTTGCCCTGGCCAACCTTAACTGAGTCTCTGTTAGAGGACATTTTTCTGTTATCTATGCAAGCCTAACTTGATTGTCCTAAATGAATTCCAGTCTTCCCTCTGGCCTTACTGCTGCAAGAGAATCACCTAATGGTCATAATGAATTGTTTAATTGCAGTTCTTACAGCTTGTAGACAATTTGCTGTAATTTAGGTTTCTTAGATCAAATTAAGGCATATTCCATGTCGTGGCAAAATGATATAAAATTACTCAGATATTGTTTTCAGTGCTGAAATAAAAAAGACAAAAAGAAAAACATTCACTGACTGGTGATATTAAAAAAAATAATAAAACAACCTGGGTTATGTAGTTGTAAAAGGCAGAAAATTCCAGTGAAATTGAAGTGTAATCTAATGAATCTGCTGCGTATATTTAATATTGATTCTGTGATAGGAGGAGAAAGTCTTCTATGACAAGGTATACCCCCAGATGAACAGAAAGGAGCAACTTAATATAATAAATATTGTGCCTTGTGCATAGTCAAATTCTCAAAATCTATTTGGATGAATGAATGATGGAGCATGAATGAGGAATGAATGAATGATGTGGGAATTCTCCACATTCACATGAACACAACCCCTAAATAACTTGTAAATCTAAACAGACTGTCTGTCTCTCTTCCTTTCTTCCTTTCATCCTGCCAGATCTGGAGTCAGAGAATTTGAGTTTGGATCCTGGCTTTGCTACTGTGCAGCTTGGAAAAGTCACTTTATTGCTAGGATTCTTAGATTGTTCCTCCCTCCCTTCCTTCCTTTCTTCCTTCCTTTGTTCCTTCCTTCCTTCCTTCCTCCCACCCACCTGGAAATAATCACATAACCATGCTGACTGAGTCCACTATAAATTTATGTTGCATAATTGCTATGCAAGGCAAACCTTTTATACCTACCTGACCAGTCAGTACAAAAGCTTTTCCAAAATTCCTATTTCCACAAACTTCCCAAGGTTCTCCCTTCCCCATGCTCTCTTCTCAGATGATTTGCCCTGCCATGGTTATACAACCTTCAGCACAGTGTCGCATGAAGACTCAATTGTTCCTCAAATGAGAAATGGGAATTAAAACAGCAACTACCTCTGCAGGTTGTAATGCGAATCAACTGATACAACATTTACAAACTACCTAGCACTGTGACTGGCACATGCTTTTCCTCACTTGATGCATAAAAGTTTAGCTTTGATATTGCTTTATTTTCTAAGGTACATTTTAATAAGATTTAGTTTCCCTGCTTATCTCAATTATTAGGATCGATTTTTGTTTTTGCTTTGTCTAGAATCATGATTGCAACCTAAACCCCAACTAATGAAACAAAACAAACAAACAAAAATATCTCACTTTGTCACTTTGTGCCTCTCCACTCCCACTGCTATTGTCTTATATCTATCCTCCCTTTTGTGGCTAAATTCCTCAAGCAAACTTTCTGCAATCTATGTCCTTTACTTTCACTCTCTAGTTGACTCAGTACAGTCTGGCTAGCTTTGAACATTATCATTCAACTGAAACTACTTTCTCCAAAGAAAAGGGTTAATGAATCTTAACCAGTTAATTTATGAGAAATAAACTCTCTTTTCTCATGCTAATTTCTATGTTGTAGTGAGTAAAATACAGAATTTGTTAGGGAGGATGATTACATTCAAAGCGATAAAAATCTGTATTTGTAAGGAAAGGGCAAACCCCGCAAATACTTTATATTTGGTTACCCCTGAAATTATGTATGTGTGTGTGTGTGTGTTTGTTTGTGTAGGAAGACACATATGCATATACATACACACATATACAAATGTATCTATAGATATATGTGTATGTTTATGTTTATACATATTATATATGCATATATACACACATGCATGTATGATTACATGTAAACTTATTGCCTCTATTACATGTAATTGAAGATGGTCCTTTGAAAATTGAACTGGATAGGTAATTATGTATTTCATTTTATTGCTTTGTTTTCTAAAATCCAAGAAGAAGCTAGAGAAATTTGTTGCTGAAGGAAATATTCAGAATTGAAGATTTAATATTAACTATTCAAGGGAATAGAGATCCACCTTCATAGAGTTGGCACTGAGAATCTGTTATATATAATTTATACAAATTTTATTTAAAGTTCTATTGAATAAAAATATTGAATACATACTTATAATGGGCTGGAAGGAAAATGGTAACATGTTGATATAGTGATGCTCCTGTGAGATATTAAATCTCTGCAATCCATTCAAAGCCACAGTGGGAGTAGGTACATATCAAGATTTCTTATTTAAGAGCAGCCTATATTTGTCTTAATGTACAAATCCACTTAAATTAAGAGTGCTCTTGGTTTTTTCTGACAATTTTTCAGTGTAAAAACATAAGTTTAAAAAGAGAGTGAAGTATCTCTGATTAAATTTTGGAGAAAAACATTTTTCCCCAACTGTACTGTATTGAAAATGGAATATCCAAACAGCCACAAAAGGAGTATGTACATACAGATACACATAATGTGTATACATACATACATACATACATACATACATATGTGATGTTCCATCAACATTCTTATTCTATATACTGGAAAATGTCAGCAACAGTAACAAAAGGTATGTTTGGACTTTCTAATGAGTAAAAAATGAAAAAAAATGATTAAATCGGAAGTTTTAGCTCAAAGAGAGTAATTGGGATCTATATCTATATCATATTTCTATATCTGCATACATTAAAATATTTTTAGCTATCTATATCTCTAGCTACATAGAGTTATAGAATTTTATTGAATATACTTTTATTTTTCTAAACATAAAGAAAAAAAATTAAAGTCATTATAATGTGGACTTGATGTTTACCCGTGAAGAGAACACAAATATTTTGATGCCTTAGTGGATATTTGATCTCATTGATAAGGACACTTCTTCCATTGGAACAGATCAATGACTGTATTTTGTTTTGCATTAAAAATTAATATTCACTTTTAAAAAATTTAAGTTCCAAATTCTCTCTGTCACATCAGTTCCTCCTCCACCCCTTGGGAATATGAGATTGATTATACATGTGAAATCATGTGAAACTTTTTTCTATACTAGCAATGTTAACAAAATAAAACACATTACCACCCCCCAAAAAATAAAAAAGAAAAAGAAAGTGAAAAAAGTATTTTTTAGTTTGCATTCAGCAATGATCAGTACTCTGGAGGTGGATAGTATTTTCATCATGGGTGCTTCAGATCATGGGCCTTGTATCATTGTCTTGATTAGAGCAGTAAAGTCTTTCACAATTAATCATCCTTGCAATATTACTATAACTATATACAATATTCTCCTAGTTATGTTCATTTCACTTCCCATGAGTTCATATCCTTATCATGTTCCTAATATTGATCTAGCCCTATATTCCTGTTTTAAGCCTTACGTGGACAAAAGGTATGAACTTTGTGACATAATTTTGTAGTCTCCTTGGTAGTATTTTAATTAAAATATTTGCATTGATATTCATTAAGAAAATCTTTTTATAATTTCCTTTAGCTGTTTTTCCTCTCTTTTGTTTTGGTGTTAAAAATACTTATGTCATAAAATGAATTCCATAAGAAGCTTTATTTACCTTTTCATTTCATATAGTTTATATACTATTGGGATTTATTGTTCCTTAAATGTTTGGTTGACTTCACTTGTAAATCTATCTGTTTCCGGGGATTTTTTTCCTCCAGGGAGCTCATTGCTTGCTTGTTCAATTTCTTTTTCTAAGAGAGAGTTAATTAAGTATTCTATTTCCTCTTTTCTTAAATTTATGGCTTCATAAGTATTCATTAATTTGATTTAGATTTTCAGTTTTACTGGCCTCTAATTGGGCAAAATAATGGCTAATATTTGCTTTAATTTTCATCTTCATATTTGGAGCATTCACCATTTTCATTTTCAATGTTGCAAATTTGGTTTTCTTTCTTATTTTTAAAATCAAATTAGCCATTTTTAATTTTATTGATATTTTAAAAATAAAACTAGGTTCTAGTTTTATTTATTAGTCTATTACTATACTTTCAATTTTATTAATCTCCTTGGATTTTCAGGATTTCCAATTTGGTGTTACTCTATGAATTTTTAATTTGTTCTTTTCATAGTTTTTTTTAGCTTACTTTTTTAAAATATCAGTTAATTCACTGAGTGGCTCTCTCTGTTATTGAAGTATATGTTTAGAGGTGTATATTTTCCCCTAAACATCATTTTGGCTACATCCAACAGATTTTGGTATGTTGTAGTCATTCTCCTTAATGAAATTATTGATTGTTTCTAATATATTCTTTTACCCACTCATTTTTCTTTTGTTTTTCATTCATTTAGTTACATCTGACTCTTGTTGACCCTATTTTAGATATTGTTGGCATAGATAATGGAGTGATTTGTTATTTCCTTCTCCATCTCATTTCACAGATGAGGAAACTGAGTCAAAAAGGGTTAAGTGACAAAAATAGTGTTTGAGGACAGATTTCAGTCAGGTCTTTTTGACTCCAGCCCTAGCAATCTATCCATTGTACCACATATTATCCACTGTGTTACCTCCTCATCCTTTAGGATTATATTATTTACTTGACATTTTTTAAATCTATGTTTCCATGGCCCTTTAATGAAGATCATTTTGATTTACATATGGTCTAAAAAGGCTGCATTCAATATTTCTGCATTTCTATATTGGTTTGTGATGATTTTATTCCCTAATATATACTCAGTTTTGTGACAATATTATATACAGCTGAGGAAAAAAAAACCAAACTTCTTATTTATTTTATGGTTAAACTTATCTTGCTCTGAAAAGGCAAAGTTTAGATTCCCATCCCATCTTACCCCCAACTAGTATACTTTTATAGTCTATTTCATTTTGTAATTAATTTACTTTTCTTTAAGGAATTTGGATACTATGACATTTGATGCATAAAAGTTTAGCATTGATATTACTTTATTTTCTATGGTACATTTTAATAAGATTTAGTTTCCCCACTTGTCTCTATTAATTGGATCTATTTTTGTTTTTGCTTTGTCTAGAGTCATGACTGCAACCTCTGCCTTTTTTTAACTTCAACTAAAGCCTAATTCATTTTGGTTCTGCCCCTTATTTTATATCCATGTGTGTGCCACCCTGTTTCATGTATGTTTCTTATAAACAATATATTGTTGCATTCTGATTTGTAACCCATTTTGCTATCTGCTTCCATATCATGGGCTGTTCATCTCATTCACATTCACAGTTATTATTATTAACTGCACGTTTCCCATCATCCTATTTTTCTTCTGTTATCATTTCCTCTCTTTTTTATGCTGTTCCTCCTCTAGAGTCATTTTTGCTTCTTGTCACGGCTTTCCTTTCTTTCTTTTTTTTTCTGCCCTCTCTTTCAAACTCTATTACAGACAGCACAACTCTGATGGGCTGGCCATGTTGTTCTAATGTATGCTTGCCATAAAGATTATTTTATTGAGAATGTCCACAGGCACGCATTCAAGTCGTGGTTAGAAAAAAATGATGCAAGAACATTCTCAAGACCTCTCTTAAGAACTTTGGAATTAATTGTGTGACGTGGGAGACACTGGCACAGGACCACTCAGCATGGCATGCCCTCATCAGAGAATGTGCTGTGCTCTTATGAACAAAGCAGAATTGAAGTAGTTCAATAGAAACTCAACATGCATAAATTTAGAGAATCCATCTCTAAAGTTCACATGGACTATTTGTACCTGACCTGTGGTAGAACATTCCGAGCTTATATTGGTCTGATCAGCCACAGTCCGATACATTGTAACTTGTCTCTAGCATGGTGGTGTCATTTTTGTCGTCTTTGAGAATGAAGGACAACAACCAACCAACCAACTTTCATGTCCCAAGCTGTCTTTTCTCCTTCCCTTTCTAGTACCTTGTTGGGCAAGATAAATTTATATATTCCATTGTGTGTGTGTGTGTGTGCGTGTGTGTGTGTGTGTGTGTGTGTGTGTGTGTGTGGTTGTATTTATCTATCAGTCTACTGTGTTTCAAATGTAGCTACATGTCTATACCTTTAAACCCAAAACACATTGGCTTTCATCAAATGGCCAATAACAGCATTGCTTAAGTTTTGATGGCTTAGAATGAGTGTAAATAGCAATTGCTTTCTTTTCTGGCCAGAAACTTTGAGGGTCTTCTACTCCCAGACTGATATTTTTGTGGTGATAAATTAGGCCATCTTTTGTCTCAAGTCTTACTCCTTTGCCATTGAAGTGTCTTTGCCTCAGACAAACTGATGCCTGGGAAAGATTGTAATTTATAAAGTCCAAAGTCTTTCACTGTAAACCAGGCCATCACCAGTCCTCTGAATGACTTATGCCTTGTCACTGGACATCCATGACTTTGGAGGAGAGAGTAAGGCTTATGACTTTGTACAGCTCTGCCTCACTTAAATCCAATTCACATACAAATGAGGACATCACCCTCATAATGTTATTAATTCTCTCTGAGAATTAAGGATGAACAACAAACTGTATGTGTGTACATACACATAGATATACATATCTTTATGTGTGCGCGCGCGCGCGTGTGTGTGTGTGTGTGTGTAGAAACACATAAATATGTGTCACCCACTTTGAACCAATTTATATGAAAGAGGTTCAAGCAATGCCCTCTTCACCATTTTTTTGGCCACTATAAAACCTCTTTCTTGCATATCCCTTTTATGTGATATAATTTTCCCCATTCTTTCTCTCCCTTTTGTCCTTTTCTCAGTACATCCATCTTTTTTACTTATTCATTTTTTTTGGAGGGGAGAAGGCAGGGCAATTGGGGTTGTGACTGGACCAAGGTCACACAGCTAGTGTCAAGTGTATGAGGCCATATTTAAACTCAGGTCCTCCTGACTCCAGGGCCAGTGTTCTACTCACTTCACCACCTAGCTGCCCCCACCCATCCATTTTTAGATCATTCCAACATAGTCCATTTATTCTTGTACTTTTTGTCTTTGTAGAATCTTTTTAATTACCCTAATAATGATAAACATTCTTTGAGTTTTATATGTATATATAAAATTTTCCCATATAAGAATGTAAACAGTTTAACCTTAATGATTGCCTTATGATTTTTATTTCGTGTTTACCTTGTTATGGTTCTTTTGTGTCTTGTATTTTAAAGTCAAAATTTTTATTCAGCTTTCATTGTTTCTTCAGGGATGCTAGAAAGTCCTCTATTTTATTAAATATCCTTTTTTTTACCCCTGAAGGATTATACTCAGTTTTATTGGGTAAATTATTCATGGTTATAATCCTGGCTCTCTTACCCTCTGGAATATTTTTATTTAAGTCCTTTGTTCTTTTAACATAGTGGTTGCTAAATCTTCTGGGATCCTGACTGTGACTCCTCAATATTTGAATTGTTTCTTTCTGACTGCTTGAAGTATTCTCTCTTTAGCTTAGGAGTTCTGGAATTTGGCTATACTATTCCTGGAAGGTTTCATTTTGTTACCTCTTTTAGATGATGATCATTAGGTTATTTTCATTTCCAATTTTCTCTCTGCTTCTAGGATATTGGGGTAGTTTTCCTTTATAATTTCTTTAAATATGATTTTAGGCTCTTTCTTTGATCATAGCTTTCAGATGATAGTTCAGCAATTCTTAAATTATTTTTCCTTGATTTCTTTTCCAAGTTAGCTGCTTTCCAAAAGTGATATTTCACATTTCTTCTATTTTTTCACCCTATTGACTTTGTTTTATTGTTCCCTGTTATATTAGGAAGGCAGAATTTATGATTTCAAAGAGAATCTCATATGTGCCTAAAAGGTTCGGAACCGCAGGATATAAGGAATTCTCTAGGCAGAAGGCAGGAGAACTAAAGCATGTATTTACACTCCACAGCAACAAGCCCACAAACCAGCGTCCCCATTTTGATATTTTCATCAAAAGCTTCCAGGCCCAATAAGTCCGCCTCACAAGGGTAACCAGGAGGCCACAGAGAAGCGAGATGGTATAAGGCAAAATTGTATACATGCTTCCCCTCTACGGTAAGAAGATTACCCACTAGCCTCCAGTCAGCTCTGCTACCGGCAGCTCAGCTTCGGCTGTAGGTGTCTCTGGCTCCAACTGGAAAAGGAAGAGAGGATCTTCAAGCTGTCCTCTCCCCTCTTATAGAGTTTTTGACATCATCAAGCGCTGCCTGAATGACCAGGGCCGATTGGTTCTTGACTTGGCCCCGCCCCCTAGCGTAGACCAGGTTAACACACCTCCCCTCAGCCAGCCCCATGACTTATCACACAGGAAGCCCCCAGATTCCTGGCACGGTTGCTGGGTCCCCTGCCCCAGAAGAGCAAGCCCCAGCGTCCAGAGAAGCCCAATGAGGTAAGCTGAGTCATTCAAAGAAAATAAAGTCCATTCTGGTTACACCTGTTGTTCTGTGGGATCTTTAGTTTAATCTTGCCCAATTCTAAGTTTTGAGGAATTATTTTCTTCAGTAAGCTTCAGTACTTCTTTTTCCATTTGCCCAATTCTGCTTTTTAAGGAGTTCTTTTCATCAATAATTTTTGGTGACTTTTTTACCATTTGACCAATTTTGGTTTTTAAGGGGTAATTTTTTTTCAGTATTTGTTGTGTCTCTTTTACCAGGCTGTTAAAAGTTCATAATTTTCTTCACTTACTCTCTTTTCTTTCTCCAATTTTTTCCTCTAACACTTTGATTTTGAAAATAACTTTTTAATCTCTTCCAGGAATTCTTATTGGGCTTATATCCAATTCACATTTCTTTTTTCTTTGGGTCTTTGCTTGTAGATTTTTCTAACCTCATTGGCTTTTTTTTTGTGTCTTGATTTTCTTTATCACCATAGTAGCTTTTTTATAGTTCTTTTTTTGTTGTTGTTTGCTCATTTTTCTAGCCTATATTTTTACTTTGAACTTTATGTTAAATCTGGATTCTGTTCCTGATGTTGAAGGTGGGAATGGTATTGTCCCAATCTTCAGGCTTTTCTGCATTAAGGTTTTCAGAGATAATTTTAGGGATTTGGAACTTTTTTACTGCTTCCAAGGTGTGGTCTGATCCAGGAAGATGTTTGGTCACTGATCTGTTGGTTTGTGCACTGGCCCTACCCTGGAAGGGCCCTTTAGTCCTTAAGACCAGAAATAACACTGCTCTTCAGTGTCCCTGTTCTTTTGTGGCTGGAAGTGATGCTGCTCCTTAGGGTTCATTCCTCCTTGTATAGCAAATGATACTGCTTCCCAGCTCCCCTCCTCCGTCATGACTGAAAGTGATCCTCTCCCTCACTGAACTGTGACCTGTAAGTGGGTATAGTTAATGGAATTGCCTGATGTTGTCCAGTCCTGTCTAAATTGTTAGTATAGTGGTCCTCTTTAATCTCTTTCTGACCAGTTACCAGATCCCCTTATAATTCCTGGCTTGAGAGCTTCCAAAGCTGCTACTTTTGCAGTCACCATCACAAAATCCCATCATGGAAATTTTATCCCCATGGACTACAGGACAAATTCCTTCCTCGTGTCACAGATCTTTACCTTCTTTTTTTTTCTTCTTCTTTTAATTTATTTTTTCTTTTTAGTTGACTACACTCAGTTCCACAAGTTTTTGTGTTCCAAATTTTCCCTCTCTCCCACTCCTTCCCCTATCCCCCCAAGACTGCATGTAATCCAATATGGGTTCTACATATACCTTCACCTTGAACTTATATACTATTCTAATGAGGACTTATAACCAATGGAATGAATGACGAGAAAGGAGAAGTGAAACAAAAAAAAAAAAGGAAAAAAAGAGAGAGAGTAAAAAGTTTGCCTCAAACTGCTTTCAGACTCCATAATTCTTTCTCTGCATGTGCATAGCTTTTTCCATCATGAATCTTTTGGAGCTGTCTTAGAACCTGGCATTGATGAGAGGAGTCAAGTTTATCAAAATTAGTCCTTATATGTACCGTGTCTTAATAGTGTATAAGGATCTCCTGGTTCTGTTCCCATTACTCAGCATCAGTTCATATAAGTCATTCCAGGTTATAGTGAAGTCCATCTGCTCCTCATTTCTTATAGCACAATAGTATTCCATTGCATTTATATACCACAATTTGTTTAGCTATTCTCTAAATGATGGGCATCTCCTTGATTTCCAATTCTTTGCCACTTAAAAAAGAGCTGCTATAAATATTTTTGTACATATGGGTTCCTTTCCCACTTGTATGATCTCTTTGGGATATAGCTCTAGAAGTGTTATTGCTGGGTCAAAGGGTATGCCTATTTTTATAGCTCTTTGGGCATAGTTCCAAATTGCTCTCCAGAATGGCTGGATCAGTTCACAACTCCACCAACAATGTAATAATGTTCCAATTTTCCCATATCCTCTCCAGCATTTATCATTTTCCTGTTTTTTCATGTTAACTAATCTGATGGGAGAGTGGCACCTAAGAGTTGTTTTGATTTTCATTTCTCTAATCAAGAGTGATTTAGAGCATTTTTTTTCATATGCCTATAGATATCTTTAATTTCATCCTCTGAAAACTGCCTGTTCATATCCTTTGGCCATTTCTCAATTGGGGAATGATTTGTATTCCTATAAATTTGGTTCAGTTCCCTGTATATTTTAGAGATGAGGCCTTTATCAGAGACACTGGTTGTAAAAATCCTTTCCCAATTTTCTGCTTCCCTCCTAATCTTTATTGCATTGGCTTTGTTCATACAAAAACTTTTCAATTTAACATAATCAAAACTACCCATTTTGAATTTTCTAACACTCTCTGTCTCTTGTTGGTTCATGAATTCTTCCCTTTCCCATAAATCTGGCCAGTAAATTATTCCTTGCTCTCCCAAATTGCTTATAGTATCAGCCTTTATTCCTAAATCATGAACCCATTTTGACTTTATTTTGGTATACAGGGTAAGATATTGGTCTATGCTCAGTTTCTGCCATACCATTTCCCAATTTTCCCAGGAGTTTTTGTGAAATAGTTAATTCTTAGCCCAGAAGCTGGATTCTTTGGTTTTAAAAAAGAGATTGTTATAGTAGTTGACTACTGTGCCTTGTGTACCTAACCTATTCCACTGATCCTCCACTCTGTTTCTTAGCCAGTACCAAGTAGTTTTGATGACTGCTGCTTTATAGTACAGTTTAATATCTAGTATGACTAGGCCACCTTCCCTAGCATTTGTTTTCATTAATTCCCTTGATATTCTGGACCTTTTGTTCTTCCAGATGAATTTTGTTATTATTTTATTCAGCTCTGTAAAATATTTTTTTCATAGTTTGATTGGTATGGCACTGAATAAATAAATTAATTTAGGTAAAATTGTCATTTTTATTATATTAGCTCAGCCTTATGATCTAAAAAGGATGCATTGACTATTTCTGCCTTTCTGCACTGGATTGAGAGGTTTTTTTGCCCTAGTATATAGTCAGTTTTTGAGTTTGTGCCATGTACTGCTGAGAAAACGTATATTCCTTTTCAACCCCATTCGCTTTTCTCCAGAGGTCTGTCATATCTACCTTTTCTAAAATTTTATTCACCTACTTAATTTCTTTCTTGTTTATTTTGAGGTTAGATTTATCAAGTTCATAGAGGAAGAGGTTTAAGTCCCCTACTAGTATAGTTTTGCTGTCTATTGCTTCCTGTAACTCCCTTAATTTCTTCTCTAAGAATTTGGATGCTGTAACACTTGGTGCATAGAAGTTAAGTAATGGTGTTACTTCATTGTCTATGGTGCCTTTTAGCAGGATATAGTTTCCTTCCTCATCTCTTTTAATTAGATCTGTCTTTGCTTTTACTTTGTCTGAGATCAGGAGTGCTACCCCTGTTGTTTTTTTTTTTTTTTTACTTTAGCTGAAGCACAATATATTCTACTCCAGCCTTTTACCTTTACATGTGCATATCCCTCTATTTCAAATGTGTTTCTTGTAAACAACACACTGTAGGATTTTAATCCATTCTGCTATGGGAGAATTCATCCTATTCACATTCACAGTTGTGATTACTATCTGTGTCTTTCTCTCCATCTCATTTCCCCCTCAATTATACTTTTATTTCTCCCTTCTCCCTTCCACTCCTTGAAATAATTTTGCTTTTGACCACCATCTTCCTCAATTTTCCCTCCCTAATGGCACCCCTCCCTTATCTTCCCTTGCTACTTCTTCCTTTCCTGCTATCCACCCCCCTTTTCTTTCCCCTTTCCCCTCCTACTGCCTATAGGACAAGTTTGATTTCTATACTTATCAGATTATGTTATTCCCTCCTTGAACCAAATCTGATGAGAGTAAAGCTCAAATACTACTTTTTTCCCTCCCTTTTTATCCTCCATGTTTTTGTGCCTCTTCATGTGACTTAATTTACCCCCTTTCTACCTCCTTCTTACCTCTTCTCCTAGAATAATAATTTGCACTCTTTATGTTTTTTTATCATCACATCAATTACTTTATACTGACACCCTCAGTCAATGTATATCCCTTTCAATTGTCATAATAACTGTACCATTCTCAAGATTGACATATATATATATATATATATATATATATATATACGTGTGTGTGTGTGTGTGTGTGTGTGTGTGTGTGTGCTGTTGCTTCTGATTTCATGAGGTATGGGGGAGGGGGTGGTATGGTTGCTGGAAGTCTCCTCTTCCCCTGTGGCTGCACTAGATAGCATGGCCCGTTGTCTGTGCCTGTGTCTGCCACTTTCCCTGGCTATGCAAAGGAAGTCTGGGGTCCTGATGTTGATGTTTGCTAGCTCCACCCTGCTGGGCCTAAGGAACTCCAGCTGTTCTGCTGAGGTGGGGCCCGCTGGGACACCTCTCTTCCTGCACTAGTCTCCTTTTGCCACCACAAGAGGGGGACTCCCCAGCTTCTCAAGCTACAAGGCTACTGAAGCCTCACTTCTGGCTCCTCCTCCTGATGGAGTATTATCTGGGTGAGGAAGGGAGGGAGAGCTGTTTTACCTGGTCAGCATGGCTCCTGGAAGTTCAAGAAGGCATGTTTCAAACCTTTAGACTGTGTGTGGGCTGGAGGCCTCAGGGGCAGCTGCTCCCGAGGCAGGCCATGGACTGGGCGCTGGTGTCTCTGGTAGCTCCAACAGACTCCTGTCCTGGACTGAGAGGCCTGGGGTTTGATCGCTGCCATAGCCAGTACTTCTGCCCTGGGCCTGCTCCTGCTCCCCTCTTTCTCATGCCCAGTGCTCTCCCAGACCAGCACACTGGCTGGGTTCTTCTGCTGCTCCCATTCTGGTGTGGTTCTGTGCCTGGCACTCCTGCCCCACTCAGACTATTGATGGCTTCTAACTCTCTGAAATCTGCTCAGATTCATTTTTTTAGAGGTATCTGATAGAATTTGTGAGAGATCTCCAGTAAGATACTGCTTTTATGTGGCCATCTTGGCTCTGACCAAATCTTTACTTTCAATCTCCTAAATTTTCTTGGGCTTGAAGAAAGTCTCACTCTGACCATTTGTTGACTCTTTCACTCTAGAATTTGATGTGCTATTTATAATTATTTAATGGGGAAATTTGGGGAAGATAATCTGAATGGTTCCTTTAGTCTGCCATTTTGGCTCCACTTTCAGAAGTACTAGATCACAAACATTTTGTCTTTTCATGGAATGTGAATTGATGAGATCCATGGAAATCAGTGGCCATGCTACAATCTTAAAAGTTGCGATAAATGAAGTAGTGAAAGCTGATCATAGTGTGATATGGACGACATATTTTCAGAAAATTGAATTTCAAATAGTTAAAGGCAAGATTTCTTCGATTGATATTTTAAAATGCAAGCTAGTTTGGGATCATTTTAAGAATAAATTTTAGTAATGCTATCACAAAATTTTGATGAGAAGAAGGAAGCCGTGGCTAAAGAGACTGGTGTACTTATGTACAGGTAGCGAGTTTGTTGACAAAGTAAAAACTAAAAGGATCTTGGATGTCCTATGGAAATGAAGCTGAATAAATAATGATGAATAAAAAAGAAAGAATTATACATTCCTGAAAAATAGTACTAGTAAAGTTAGGGTTTATTATGCCTCAAGGATAGTGATTTTTTTAAAAGTTCTATATGAAAGGCATTAGAAAAATCAAAGTATGGTTTAAATTCCTGCTCAGAGTGGATGAGGAGGTGAAAATTACACTGTGCAAATATTATTGGCTCTGTGCTCACAGGACCTATGTTTGAAACAATTTAAATTGTGATCTTGGCAAGCCTTAATCTCTCTGGGATCCTTTTTTCATCATGTACTAAATGAGAGGGTTTGATTGAATGGGCTCTAAGCTTTCTTCAGTCTCTAGATCTATGACTGTGAAAGCAACAAACCTTTATTCGGTTTTGTTAACTTCCAAAGACAATGTCTTGGGACTGGGGAGTATGGAATGAGAATAATTAACAAGGCATTGTAACCCAAGAAAAATGTGTCAATGATAAGAAAACAAAGACATAACTCTGTGAGTTCATGGTCCCAATGAATATTATGTTATTGAAAAAAATAGATAAGTTCACTTACCTGCAATTAGAGATCTTCACATTATTACAGCAAACACATGGAGTAAAAATGAAAGATAACTTTTCCTCCCCAAAACAAAAGGAAAGTAAATGCTTCAGATTATAGTTTGGTGACACTAGAATTAATCTCTGATAAATTTTTGAGCAAGTGTAATGGCAACCACACTGGCACACCCAGGATGGCTGCTAGTGCAGGTTCTTTTATCTGCTTTGCTAAGGAAAGATAGCTGTTTCAGGGGTCAACAATCCTTTTTTAATCACATAAAATACAAACACAGGAAATATAGAGAAGAGAAATAAAGACCTACAGACAGGGCTCTCCTGCCTGAATCAAAGCTTTACATCCACCCCTGAATAGAGAAAGCCTTTACCTATGAGGACTCAAGGAGCTCTGAACAAACGGCCACTCAGAGTCTCGACCAGGGAATTACAACACCGTTCTCATAAGTGAGCTCCCAAAGCAAAAGATCACCTTTCAGAATATACACTCTTTAGGCTCAGTGTCTAATTGGAAATTAACAAAAAGTGTGTAAGGCTTCCTAAAAGCAAGCAAGTTATCCTTAATGGGCTCCACATGAGGTTTATTGATGGGCAAGGAAGATCTTTATTCCCCATTGACCTTATAGCAAGTTATCAAAAGAATGCCTTTTTAAGTATTTGTAAAGGAAAGAATTGATCAGTGTGAGATGAGTATTCATTAAACGTTTCGGAAAATAGAACAATCTTATTTTCCCTACATATTTTGCTGATTAATAATAAATAATTCTATCCTGATTTAACATTTATAGAAGATAATAATATCATAACAATAGCTGACATTTATCTAGCTCTTTAAAGTTTCCAAAGCTTTACAAATATCATCTCATTTTGTCCTCCCCCAAAGCCAAGGAGACCAGTGCTATCATTATCTCCATTTTCAGATAAGGAAACTGAAACAGACAAGTCAAGTGACTTGCTCACTCTCATATTACTAGCAAGTTTCTGAGACCATATTTGATCTTGGAGCTTTTTAACTTCATGCCAAGCACTCTATCCACTTTCTCTCTTTTTTTTTAATTTCATTTGTTTGTTTTTAGTTTTCACCATTTACTTCTTTAAGATTTTGGAATTCTAAATTTTCCCCCTCACTCTACTCCTTCCTCCTCAAGACAGCATGCAGTCTGATATAGGCTATACATGTACAATCATATTAAACATGTTTCCACATTAGTCATGTTGTAAAGAATTAGAACCAAAGGGAAAAACCAAGAGAAAGAAGAAATGAACAAACAAAACAGACTAACTAGTATGCTTCAATCTGCTTTTAGACTCAATAATTCTTTCTCTGGATATGGATAACATTTTCCATCATGAGTCTTTTAGAATTGTTTTAGATCCTTGCATTGCTGAGAAGAGCTAAGTCTATCAAAATTAGTTATTGCACAATTTTGTTGTTACTGTGTACAATGTTCTCCTGGTTCTGCTCACTTCACTCAATATCCGTTCATGTCAGTCTTTTCAGCTTTTTCTGAAGTCTATCTGCTCATCATTTCTTGTGGAACAATAGTATTCCATTACATTCATATACTACAACTTGTTTAGCGATTCCCCAATGATGGGCATCTCCTCAATTTCCAATTATTAGCCACCACAAAAAGAGCTGCTATACTTTTTTTTGTACATATGTATCCTTTTCCCACTTTTATGATATCTTTGGGATACAGATCTAGTAGTGGTATTGCTGGGTTAAAGGGTGTGCAAAGTTTTATAACCCTTGGGGCATAGTTCCAAATTGCTCACTAGAATGGTTGGATCAGTTCACAACTCCACCGACAATGCAATAGTGTTCCAATTTTTCCACATTTTCTCCAACATTCATTATTTTCCTGTTTTGTCATGTCAGTCAATCTGATAGCTGTGATATTGTACCTCAGAGTTGTTTAGATTTTTATTTCTCTAATCAATACTGATTTAGAGCATTTTTCATATGACTATAGGTAGTTTTAATTTCTTCCTCTGAAAACTTCCTGTTCATATCCTTTGACAATTTATCAATTGTGGAGTGACTTATATTCTTATAAATTTGAATTATTTCTCTACATATTTTAGAAATGAGGATTTATCAGAGACACTGGCTAAAAATTGTTTCCCAGCTTTCTGCTTCATATCTAATCTTTTTTTGCATTGGCTTTGTTTGTTGGAATTTTTATTTAATTTCATGTAATCAAAATGATCCATTTTGCATTTCATAATGTTCTCTATCTTTTTAGGTCATAAATTCTTCCATTATCCATAGATCTGACAGGTAAACTATTCCTTGCTCTCCTAATTTGCTTATAGTCTCAACCTTCATGTGTAAATCATGTACCCATTTTGATCTTTTCCTGTATATGGTGTAAGAAGCTCGTCTATGCCTAGTTTCTGCCATGCTATTTTCCAGTTTTCGCAACAGTTTTTGTTAAATAATGAGTTCTTATCCCAGAAGCTAGAATCTTTGGGTTTATCAAACAATAGATTGCTATAGGCATTGAATACTTTGTCTTGTGTATCTAACCTATTCCACTGATCCATCACTCTATTTCTTAGCCAGTACCAAGTAGTTTTGATGATTGATGCTTTATAATACAGTTTTAGATCTGGTACACTTAGGCCACCTTCACTTACATTTCTTTTTTTTTTTCCTTTGTTTTTTTTATCTGCAATTTTTAAAATTTTATTTAATTTATTTAATATATTTAGTTTTCAGCATTGATTTTCACAAGAGTTTGAATTACGATTTTTGCCCCCATATCTACCCTCCCACCTACTCCCAGATGGTGTATGTTCTGGTTGCCCTGTTCCCCAGTCAGCCCTCGCTTCTGTCATCCCACTCCCCTCCCATCCCCCTTTCCCTTCTTCTCTTGTAGGGCAAGATAAATTTCTACGCCCCATTGCCTGGGTATCTTATTTCCTAGTTGCATGCAAAAAACTATTTTTTTCTTTGTTTTTGAACATCTGTTTGAGTTCCAAATTCTCTCCCCTCTTCCCTCCCCATCCACCCTCCCTAAGAAGGCAAGCAATTCAACATAGGCCACATGCATATCATTATGTAAAACCCTTCCACAATATTCATGTTGTGAAAGATTGACTATGTTTTGCTCCTTCCTAACCTATCCTCCTTTATTGTATTTGCTCCCTTGACCCTGTCCCTTTTCGAAAGTGTTTGTTTTTGATTACCTCCCCCCCATATGCCCTTCCTTCTATTGTCCCCCCCCTCCTTTTTATCTTCTTCCTCCTTCTTTCCTGTGGGATAAGATACCCAATTGAGTGTGTATGGTATTCCCTCCTGAGGTCAAATCCGATGAGAGCAAGATTTACTCATTCCTCCTCACCTGCCCCCTCTTCCCTTCCAGTCCTAGAGAACTGCTTTTTCTTGCCACTTTTATGGGAGGTAGTTTACCCCATTCTATCTCTCCCTTTTTCCCTCTCTCAATATATTCCTCTCTTATCACTTAATTTGATTTTATTTTTTTAGATGTCATCCCTTCATATTCAACTCACCCTGTGCCCTCTCTCTCTCTCTCTCTCTCTCTCTCTCTATATATATATATATATATATATGTATATATATATATGTATATGTGTGTGTATACATATATATACACACATATATACATATACATATATATACACATATATACGTGTATATATATATATATACACATACATATATACCCACACGTATACATAGACACACACATGTGTATATATATACATACACACATATATATGCATATTCCTTTCAGCTACTATGATACTGAGGTCTCATGAATCATACACATCATCTTTCCATGTAGGAATGTAAACAAAACAGTTCAACTTTAGTAAGTCCCTTATGGTTTCTCTTTCTTGTTTACCTTTTCACGCTTCTCTTGATTCTTGTGTTTGAAAGTCAAATTTTCCATTCAACTCTGGTCTTTTCACTGAGAAAGCTTGAAAGTCCTCTATTTTGTTGAAAATCCATATTTTGCCTTGGAGCATTATACTCGGTTTTGCTGAGTAGGTGATTCTTGCTTTTAATCCTAGCTCCATTGACCTCCGGAATATCGTATTCCAAGCCCTTTGGTCCCTTAATGTCGAAGCTGCTAGATCCTGTGTTATCCTGATTGTTTTTCCACAATGCTCAAATTGTTTCTTTCTGGCTGTTTGCAATATTTTCTCCTTGACCTGGGAGCTCTGGAATTTGGTGACGATATTCCTAGGAGATTTCTTTTTGGGATCTTTTTGAGGAGGTGATCTGATGGATTCTTTCAATTTCCTATTTTGCCCTGTGGCTCTAGAATATCAGGGCAGTTCTCCTTGATAATTTCTTGAAAGATGATATCTAGGTTCTTTTTTTGATCATGGCTTTCAGGTAGTCCAATAATTTTTAAATTATCTCTCCTGGATCTATTTTCCAGGTCAGTGGTTTTTCCAATGAGATAATTCCCATTGTCTTCCACTTTTTCATTCCTTTGGTTCTGTTTGATAATATCTTTATTTCTCATAAAGTCACTAGCTTCCACTTGCTCCAATCTAATTTTTAAGGTAGTATTTTCTTCAGTGGTCTTTTGGACCCCCTTTTCCATTTGGCTAATTCTGCCTTTCAAGGCATTCTTCTCCTCATTGGCTTTTTGGAGCTCTTTTGCCATTTGAGTTAGTCTATTTTTAAAGGTGTTGTTTTCTTCAGTATGTTTTTCAGTATTTTTTTGGGTCTCCTTTAGCAAGTCATTGACTTGTTTTTCATGGTTTTCTCACATCATTCTCATTTCTCATCCCAATTTTTCCTCTACTTCTCCAACTTGCTTTTCCAACTCCTTTTTGAGCTGTTCCATGGCCTGAGACCAGTTGATTTTTTTCTTGGAGGCTTTTGATGTAGGCTCTTTTACTTTGTTGACTTCTTCTGGCTGTATGTTTTGGTCTTCTTTGTCACCAAATAAAGATTCCAAAGTCTGAGACTGAATCTGAGTGCATTTTCGCTGCCTGGCCATATTCTCAGCCAACTTACTTGACCCTCGAGTATTTCAGCAGGGTATGACTGCTTGTAGAGTAAAGAGTACTTTGTTTCAAGTTTGAGGGGATGTGCCATTGATTTCAGAGCTATTTCTATACAGCCAGCTCTGCCACAGCAGCACTTCTTCTTCCTCAAGAATTGCCAGCCCGGACCTGATGCAAATCTTAAGCAGGCTCTGCACTCCTGCTCAGATCTGCCACTTTTTGATTTTGATTACCATGTGGGCCTGGGGCCAGAAGCAACTACAGCTCTAGTTCTGTAGCTGCACCTCCCCCCTTCTGCCCCTGGGGTGGTGGCCTAACTGTGAGCTCTTTTCACTCTGTCCCTTGCAGTCTTTCCCACTAACCTTCTCTGTTGTCTTTGGTGTTTGTGGGTTGATAAGTGTGGTAACTGCCACAGCTCACTGATTCAGGGTGCTAGGGCCTGTTCTGCCCAGCTCCTGGTCTGGTTCGTCCTGCTGCCGCCCACGCTGGGCTCTGCTGCCCTCCACTCCATGCACAATAGATCTCATCCAGTGACTATCCAGGCTGTCCTGAGCTGGATCCCTCCTTCCCTCTGCTATTTTGTGGGTCCTGCAGTTCTAGAATTTGTTCAGAGCCATTTTTATAGGGTTTTGGAGGGACCTGGCAGGGAGCTCACACAAGTCTCTGCTTTCCAGCCACCATCTTGGCTCTGCCCTCCCCGCCCCCCACCTACTTGTATTTCTTTTTATGATTTCCCTTGATATTCTGGACCTTTTGTTCTTCCAGATAAATTTTGTTATTATTATATTTGTAGCTCTATAATTTTTTTTGGTAGTTTGGCATGAGTTCGGTCGGTTTGGCACTAAATAAGTAAATTAGTTTAGGTAGAATTGTCATTTCTATCATATTAGCTTGGCCTACCATTGAGCAACTGATATTTTTCCAAATATTTGGATATCACTTAATTTGTGTGAAAAAATATTTAGTAATTTTTTTATATAGTTCCTGGGTTTGTCTTGGCAAGTAGTCTCCAAAATATTTTATGTTGTCTGCAGTTACTTTAAATGGAAGCTCTCCTTCAATCTCTTGCTGCTGGACTTTGTTAATAATATATAGAAATGCCAATGATTTATGTGGGTTTATTTTATATCCTGCAACTTTGCTAATATTGTTAATTATTTCAAGTACTTTTTTAGTTGATTCTCTTGGATTCCCTAAGTATACCATCCTATCATCTGCAAAGAGTAATAGCTTTGTTTCTTCATTCACTATTCTAATTGCCTCAAATTCTTTTCCTTCTTTTATTGCTAAAGCTAATATTGCTAGTATACTATTGAATAACAGTTGTGATACTTAGGTATGCCCTTGCATACCTTTCAAGTCTTTTCCTAATTTTTCTTCTACTTCTGTTATTTGACTTTTAAAATTCTTCATGAGATTTTCCAATTCATATTTGTCTTTGAGGTTTCAGATGTAGGCATATTGACAATGTTGTCTTCTTTCAGGTTTTGGTTTTGATCTTCCCTGTCACCATGATAATTCTCTATGGTCAGTGTTCTTTTCTGCTTCTTGCTCATGATGTTTGCCTGTTTCCCTGGCTTTTAAAGTTGAGCTCTCCTGCTGGAGCATAGGGGCAACTATCCCAAGCTCCTCATGCTGAGGGCCAGGGGCCTGGTTACCAGCTTTGTGTGCTAAGGCCTCAGGTGCAGATAACTAGGGGCTTTAGGGTTCTGGCAGCTTACCTGGTACTGAGCTGGGGTTCTAGTGGTGGTATCTGTCATGTGCTGAGGCTAGGTGGGGTTTTGCTGCATTTCCCTGCACTGCACTGAAGCACGAGAAGGTTCTACTGCTGAAAGGTGCTTTCTTGCCCTGGGCCTGGCTGAAATAGAGGGAGGTCTGGTTCCTGGAGGAAACCTGCCTGCCCACTTCAGGATGTGCTGAAGCATATGCAGGTCCAGCCACTGGAGAACATCTACCCATCTGGGACTGCACTGAAGCACATGGATATCCATTGCTGGAAGATGTCTTCCTGCCCAGGGCTGCACCAGAACACAAGGATGTCCCACCACTGAAGTATGCTTACTTACCTGGAGTTGTGCTAAATTATGTGGAGGTCCATTGTTGGGAGATGCCTTCCTGCCACCTATACATGGTGGTTCTCTTGAGCTGGAGTCTGCCAGTTCCCCTTGCTATGCTAAGGCATGGTGGAGGGTGGGGCTGTTTGCTTGCTCCACCACCCTGCAGCTCAGGATCTCCCCTGGGTTTGTTAAGGTAGGGCTTGCCTCCAGTTTGCTGGGACACTTCCTGTCCTGAAATGTGCTCCCCTTTTACGTTAGTTAAACAGACCTTTCTTGCTCATCCTCCAAACTTCCTGGGCAAAAAGACTGCTCCACCCCATCTTTCTGCTGGCTCTGCTGTCCTAGGATTTTTCCTGGGGTGCTATTTTGTGTTGTTTTTTTAAGAGGTCAGAAAAGGAGAGTGATAATGATGTACCGTTTACTCTGGCATCTTGGCTACTGGATCTATCCACTTTCTATTAGTGACTTCTGTCATACATAATATTTGAACATATCTTTAACCTTTTTAAAATAAATACTAGAGGTATAAATATTTCTGTAAATAAGTTTTGAAAATGTTAAATGAGTAGTTGGTAGTCCTGATGAGGTGCTTGTGCTTGAACCCTAATTCTAACAGCCTCTGTTTGGATACCTGTGCCAGAATCCCAATTCCAAAACATATCTAGTTCTCAAAACATATTCTCTCTCAGGCTGTCTCTCTCTCTCTCTCTAGCTAAAGGGTGGCATTCCCCAGCTTATCTCTGCTTCTTCCTTAGTACACTAAGTCATAATAATATTTACTATTTACTGACCTTTCTAACATGTATCTTAGATATAGCATTTTGTCTAACAAGACACTAGATGAGAAACTATTTCCTTTTAGCCCCGACAGATAGTGAACTCAGTGGCATTTCACAGTAAAAACCACACCCCTAGTAACCCTTCTGTGGGCTATTTCCTAGAGAACTCTGGGTAATATGCCTGCATAGTAGATACTAAATATGCATATTCCTGTAAGAACCAACCACTCCCTAATCCCACCCCCAAACACTTAAGTGACATGTCCCCCCCCCCCCCCCCCACCTTAATCCCCTAGAAGCTTCTATAGAAATTCCCCCTGCACTTCTTTATGGTTGCAAGTTCCCTAAGAACACTTGCCCACTGTAAAGTGTAATAAATCTTTGCCTCCTTGACTTAAAGAATGCTTAGGTCCATGAATTCATTCCAGGTGGCCTCGCCCTGGGAACTTTGGTTTGGGATCCCTGCATCCCTGGGTTTCATCTCTCCCTCAACAGTCCCACAGTTTATAGGTGTCAGATTAGAATTGGAATCCCAATCTTCTTTACTCCAACTACATTATACTATACTATATTGCGCTGTACTGTCTTCTGCGGATTTGAGATGATCATGTGATGATGATCAGGATGGTGAGCTGGTTGAAATTGCAGCTCATATACACACTCACACAGAGTTCACAAATAGTTGACAATGGAAGAGGGAATAAAAAATGTATATAACTCAATGTAAAGGGAAAAAGAGTTGGAGAAATATAAAAATCAATAAAAATAATTTAAGTAAAATAGAAGGACCTGAGAGGGAAATAGGATAAGATTAGCAAAAAAGTAGTGTGGTTGAAACTAATCAGAGAAAACTTCTGACTTAAGAGAAGAAAAAAAATGCAACGAAAAAATAGAACAAACCATAAGCCCAATATTCATAACTTTAAATGTTAATGGACTAAATGATCCAATAAAATGACAGAAAATAGATGAATGGGTAATCAAGCAAAACCCAACAATCTGTTGTGCACCAAGGAACCTATAAAATTATACATACAGACAGAATAAAAATGACAGGCTGGAACATATTTGAACAATCAGGTGGCTCTGTATAAAGTATGCATCGCACATATAACTCCTATCATCTGTTGCTCTGAAGGTGGATAGCATCTTCCTTCACAAGTTCAAGTCTGTCTATACTTCTGTAAATTACTGGGTCAAAGGATATAGGCAGTTTAATAACTCTTTGGACATAATTTTTAATCTTACCCCAAAATGGTTGGTTCAGCTCACAGGTCCACCAACAATGAATTATGGTCCCAATTTTTCTGTTCTGTCTCCAACATTTTTTACTTTGTCTTTGTATCATTTTAGCAAACCTGATAGGTAAGGTTGTTTTAACTTGAATTTCTCTAATCAATAATGATTTAGAGCATTTTTATGTGACTATAAATTATTTTGACTTCTTCATTGAACAACTGCCTGTTCATATCCTTTGACCATTTCTCAATTGGAGAATGATTCACATTTTTATATATTTGACAAAGTTCTTTATGTATTTGAGATATGAGACCTTTATCTGAGGAACTATCTATAAAAATGTTTCCCCCAGTTTTCTGCTTTCTTTCTGATCTTGGCTACATTTGTCTCACTTGTATAAAAACTTTAAAAATTGAATATAATCAAAATTATCCATTTTATATCTCACAACACTATCTCTTGCTTGTTCATAAATTGTTCAGCTATCCACAAGTCTTGTATGTAATTTGTTCTACCTTCTTCAAATTTTCTTGTAATATCCCTCTTTATATCTAGGTCATATATCTATTTTGACTTTATCTTGGTAAATGGTGTAAGATATTGGTCTATGCCCAATTCTTGCCAGATTGCTTTCTGACTTTCCCAATTTTTTTTTTTATCAAATAATGAATTCTTATCCCAAAAACTTAAGTCTTTACATTTGTCAAACACTGGGTCACTATATTCATTTGCTGTTGTAGGTTGTACGTCTACTATGTTCCACCAATCTACCTTTCTATTTCTTAGCCGTAGTTTTGATAATATTGTTTTACAATATAGTTTAAGATCTGATACTGCTAAAAGTCCTTCCTTTACATTTTTTTCCCATTAGTTCCTTTAATATTCTTTACCTTTTGTTCTTCCAAATGAATTTTGTTATTATTTTTTCTAGGTCTGTAAAATAATTTGTTGATAATTTAATTGGGATGGCATTGAATATATGGATTAATTTTTAGTAACATTGTCATTTTTATTACATTGGCCCTGCATACCCCATGAACAATTAATATTTCTCAATTTATTGAAATCTGATTTTATTTGTGTATGAAGTTTTTTTTTTTTTATGGTTTTGTTCACACAGATCCTGGGCTTGTTTTTGGTAGATATATTCCAGGTATTTTATACCATCTAGATTTATTTTAACTGGGTTATCTCTAGCTATCTCTTCCTGCAGGATGCTGTTGGTAATATATAGGAATGCTGATGATTTATATGGGTTTACTGCCGTGCCTATACTATCAAGTGCTTTTAATGGAAATGAGTGTTGTACTAATCAAACAATTTTTCTACATCTATTGATATTATCATATGATTTTTGTTACTTTCATTATTGATATAATCAATTATGTTAACAGTTTTCCTTATGTTAAACCATCCCTGCATTCTTGGTATAAATCCCACTTGATCATAATGTATAATCTTTGTAATATACAACAATCTTTAACTAGTATTTCAGTTAGGGTTTTTGAATGCATGTTCATTAAAAAAAATGGTCTATAATTTTCTTTCTCTGTTTTTATTTTTCCTGGTTAAGTATCAGTATCATATTCATTTCAGAAAAGGAATTTGGTAGGACCCTTTATTTGCCCATTATTTCAAATAATTTATTTACTATTGGAATAAATTGGGCTTTAAATGTTTGATAAAATTCAATTGTAAATCCATCTAATCCTGGTCTTTTTTTCTTAGTAACCTTATTTATGGCCTGTTCAATTTCTTTTTCTAAAATAAATCTATTTAGATATTCTATTTCCTTTTCTGCTAATCTGGGTAGTTTATTTTTCTGTAAATATTCTTCCATTTTGCTTAAGTTGTTAAATTATTGGCATATGATTGTACAAAATAATTCATTTTAAATCTTTTGATTTCATCTTCTTTAATGGCATATTCACCCTTTTCATTTTTGATACTAGTAATTTGGTTTACTTCTCTCTTAAAAATCATGTTAACCAATAATTTATCTATTTTATTGATTTTTTGATAATACCAGCTCTTAGTTTTATTTTTTTAATTCAGTGGTTTTCTGACACTCAGTTTTACTAATTTCACCTTTAATTTTTATGATTTCCAATTTGGTGTTTAATTAGTTTGTTCTTATTTTTTTTTCTATTTTTCCTCAGTCTCTCTCTTTTGATTTTAAAGTCCTTTTTAAGTTCTTCCAAGAATTCTTCTTGGGCAGGTAACCATTTGATGTCACTCTTTGGGACAGGAGAGGCTTTTTTTTTTTGCTTCAGTAATCTCCTCTCAAAACAAACCCTGGTCTTCTCTATTCCCATAGTAGCTATGGTTGGATTTTTTCTCCTTTGTTTGCTCATTTTATTTTATTTATTTTTATTTTGATCAGCTTGCTGTTATAATCTCCTCTAGTCCTGGGGTGTGGATGATGGTGCCTCTGGCATCAGGTCTTTCTTTTTATATATTTCATTGAATGAACATTTATTTGTAATGACTTTTTTATTTTGTTTTTACATTAAATGCATGTTTCTCTTTAATAATATTTTATTTTGTTCCAATTAAACATAAAGATAGTTTTTAACATTCATTTTTTGTAAAATTTTGAGTTCCAAATTGTTTTCCTTCCCTCCTTCTTGTCCCCCCTCCCCAAGACAAAAATCAATCTGATATAGATTGTAAATGTACAATCATATTAAATGTATTTCCATATTAGTCATGTTGTATAGAAGAATTAGAACCAAAGAGAAAAACCAAAAGAAAGAAAAAGAATAACAAGGGAAAGACAATATGCTTCAGTATGCATTCAGCCTCCATAGTTCTTTCTCTGGATGTGGATAGTGTTTTCCATCATGAGTCTTTTGTAATTGTCTTTGATCCTTGCAATTGCTGAGAAAAGTCTATCAAAATTTGTCATCACACTATGTGGCTTTTACTGTGTACAATGTTTTCCTGGTTCTGCTCATTTCACTCAGCATCAATTCATGCATGTCTTTCCAGGTTTTTCTGAAGTCTACCTGCTCATCATTTCTTATAGCACAACAGTATTCCATTACATTCATATACTCAGGTTCTTCTTGCTGTTATTTTTTGAGCTATTCTAGGGACCAACTTGGGCACTTCTTTCCTCCTACGACTAAAAGTATGAGTCAAAGATAAAAAAATATCTGTATTTGCCTTTTAAAATATCAGCTTCAGGGGCTCCTAGGTGGTGCAGTGAGTAGAGCACCCACCCTGGAGTCAGGAGGACCTGAGTTCAAATCTGGCCTCAGACACTTGACACACTTACTAGCTGTGTGACCTTGGACCAGTCACTTAACCCCAATTGCCCTGTCTTCCTCCCTCAAAAAATATCAGCTTCAAGCATAAAAATGTAAATAACAAAGATAAAGCATAAGGGTTTCAATAAGGCTAGACTGTGTATATTCCCACATAGGAAAATTATACTTGCAACTTACTAGGGCAGTTACAAGAAATATCCATAGACAGAGGGCAAGGGTATAAGTTGAATATGATGGTATGATTATCTAAAAAAAAATAAAATTAAAGGGGAAGAAAGGGGAAGAAAAAGGAATGCAATGGGTGAATTGGAAAGGGATGGGTAGAATGGGGTAAATTATCTCACATAAATGTGGCATGAAAGAGATTTTTCAATGGAGGGGAACATGGGAGAGATGGGTGAGAATGAGTAAACCTTACTTGAATTGGTTCAAAGAGGGAATAACATACACATTCAGCTGGGTATAGGAATCTACCTTATCCCACAGGAAAATAGGAGAGGAAGGGAATAAGGGAAAGGGAGTGGTGACAAAAGGAAGGTCAGTTTGGGGTAGGTAAAAGAAAAGTAAAACACTTTAGAGAATCAAAAGTAAAAGGAAAGAGAAAGAGTAGGATAAACAGGGGGAAATAGGATGGAGGAAAATACACAGCAATCATAATTGTGAAAAAAATTACAGCAAGATTTTCTGACAAAGAACCATTCTTCAATTGATAAATGATCAAATGATATGAACAGGCTGTTTTCAAAGAAATCAAAGCAATCTATAATCATATGAAAAAATGCTTTAAAAACTATTGATTAAATTAATGTAAATTAAAAGAACTTTGAGCTATAACTCCATACCTATCTAACTTGCTTATATGATGGAAATGGAAAATGAAAAATGTTAGCATGGATTTGGGAAAATTGATACACTAATGTACTGTTGGTGAAATTGTATATTAATTCAACCATTCTATAGAGCAATTTGGAACTATGTCCAAAGAGCTGTAAAACCATGCATACGCTTTGACCCAGCAATGTAATTTCTAGGTCTGTATTCCAAAGGTATAAGGGAAAGGACCTATATGTACAAAGTATTTATAGCTGCTCTTTTAGTGGTGGCAAAGAATTGAAAATTAAGAGGATGTCCATCAATTGGCAACCAGTTGAACACATATATGACTGTAATGGAATACTATTGTGCTATAAGAAATGATGAGCAGGATGCTCTCAGAGAAATATGGGAAGATTTTCATAAACTGATGCAAAGTGAAATGAGCAGAACCAGGTGTATATTGTACATTGTAACAGCAATATTATAGGTTGAATTGTGAATGACTTGGCCTTTCTCTGCAATACAACAATCCAAGTAAATTCCTAAGGCCTTAAAATAAAAAATGCTATCCATCTCCAGATAAAGAACTGATGGAGTCTAAATTCAGATCAAAACAAATGTTTCTTTACTTTTTATTTCTCTTGTATTGTTGTTGTTCTGTTTTCTTTCATAACATGAATGATGTGAAATATGGTTTTCATGACTCTACATGTATAAGCTATTTCAAATTGCTTGTCCTCTCAGTGAGGAGGAGGAAGTGAAAAGGGGGAGAGAATTTGGAACTCAGAATATGAAAAGACTGTTAAAATTGTTTTTACATGTAATTGGGGAAAATAAAAATATTAAATCATAAAAAAAATATCAACTTAAATATAGCTTGGCCTCTAAAATGCTATCCTTTCTTATGACTAAAATAAACAATTGTACCTTTATCAATATATAAAATATATGTAAGTATATTCTTATGTATGAATATTAATATATATGAATTATTTAAATAATACCTATGTTTTATTCTAAAATTATCTTCTGCAATTCAGATATATTTTTCCTATAAACAGTATAATTATTTTTGGTTAGTCTCTCAATCTCCCTGTAGTGTTCAAAAATTATTTTCATAAATACTGAACTTTGTAGGCATTATTAGAAAGTAGTTTGAAAAAAATCTTATAGCATTTCAGCAGAGTATTGTGGCAGAAAAAAAGCAAAACAAAGCAAAATAAAACATTACCCCCTAACTCTTATGATCTTGGGCTGTTGACTTCTAGATAGCTAGGTGACACAGTGCATGGAGTGGTGGTCCTGGAGTTAAGAAGATTTGAGTTCCAGTCTAGCCTCAGGTATTTACTTATTCTGTGATTCTGGATAATCAACTTATTTTGTTTGCTTCAATTTCCTCAACTATAAAATGGGGAGCACAATAGCCCCAATTTGCCATCATTATAATGAGGATCAAATGAGATAATATTTGTAAAATAATAAGTACCGTGTCTGGCATGTAACAGGGATCATATAATATTTGTTCCTTTCCATTAATACAGAGGATATAGTTCTACTATATTCTGTCTTGAATAGCTCACATCTTCAGAGTTTGGTTTACTTCCATATTTTGCAGTATAGTTTAAGAAAAGGTATTAATAAGGTATGAAGTAGTAAGTGGAAGGCAATGGGATGAGGAGAGACCTTGAGTCCATATCATGTAATGAGTGTTGGAAGTAGTTGGGGATGTTTAGACTGAAAAGAGAAAACTAAGGATAGGTCTGCTGGATGTCTTCTTCTTTTAGGAGATCCTGTGAAAAGGGGATTAGACTTGTACTTTTGTATCAGAAAGAGCAATTGATGGAAGTTACAAAATTGTGGTGAGTTCCATTGCTGGAGGTCTTCAAACAGAGGCTGGACAGCTATGGGTCATCTTTGTTCAGAGTGAGGATTCGTTTGAACATGTGTTGTTTACCTCCCTTCCAACTTTGAAATTCTGTAATCCTCTGAAGCCAATTTAGCTGATTCATGTTAAGGAACAAATGACATTGCTTAACATCCCCAGAGGAAGTGTGTGTGTGTGTGTGTGTGTGTGTGTGTGTGTGTGTGTGAGAGAGAGAGAGAGAGAGAGAGAGAGAGAGAGAGAGAGAGAGAGACAGAGAGAGAGAGAGAGACAGAGAGAGACAGAGAGAGACAGAGAGAGAGAGAGACAGAAAGAGAGACAGAGAGACAGGAACAGAGAGAGTTAAAGAGGGAAAGTGGGAGGGAGGGGGGGAGATCGAGAGCGAGAGAGACATAGAGAGAGAGAGAGAGAGAGAGAGAGAGAGAGAGAGAGAGAGAGAGACAGATACAGAGACAGATACAGAGACAGACAGAGAAAATCTCTATCTCTGTCTCTTTCTGTCTATGTCTGCATTTATGTCAACAATTACCTTTGCATCTACATTTACCTCTACATCTACATCAGAAACAGGAGTGTGTATCACGTTAGAAAGATCACTAAAAGTTAGAATTTTCAGGTAGGAAAGGAGAAGCCTTTTGGGTCAGGGTGAATTAGGTGTATATGTGTCATTACCTCCCTTTTGACTGTTATCAACTAAAAAAATATTTATCTAAGACTAGTACTAAGTGGTAGTAAGACTCCCACTTGCCACTTGGGGCCCAGCTAATCTCTTTTCTTTCACTTATAACCAAATAAATTATTTGATATGGTAAAGTGTTTTTCTCCACAATGGCTCCCATGTTCATTTCACTCACAGTTTCATGGGATACAGTGACAAGGGTAAAGTGAGGGCGGGAAGGAGAAAAAAGCAGTAGTTGTAGCTCCTTTTATATGTGGGTTGTTTTCAAGTTATACATTGCTTGGAAATATCCTGAGAAAGGCAAGCTCTTCTGCCTAGAATATTAGGAAATATTTTCAGAAAAAAATGTGTTGTAATTTGTCCTCTGTCAAATTTAATCTGATTGAAGAACAGAAAATTTAGTTCTTCAGTTCTACTTTAGAATAGAAAAGCTTGCAAATGTGATCCTTTGTAATCGTGTGTATCATTTGTGCTGGGATGGCTCTATCCTGAACCACCTCCTACTTGTTAACATTGGACTGTTGCTATGAAGAGGGAGCTGAGGGATGCAAAGAAAATTAGGAAAGTATTAAAGGTTACTCAGTATTCATTGGCTTAGGAATGCTATGACTTTATGTTCTGAAATCTATTGTCTAATTTGCCTTGTTGTAGTTATATAGAATGTGGTATAGAAAGGACTGGATTAAAAAAATCATTTTTTTTCGTATGGAGAAAGGTAATTTGCAGTATAGTTATTTTTACTGCGCAGCTGCTGAGTTGTTACTATGGCATTTGAGTAGATGGGGCATTCTGCTTTTCCTTTACCATTTTACAAAGTATATGCTGCCTTTTAGGAAACCGCATTAAAGCTGGCATGCAATCTCCTTCCCTTGATATGGTGGAATAGAGGAGGCACACTTATGAAACATAAGAATTATCCTGACTCTCCTAGATACTACCAGTGTAACCTTGGGAAAGCAATATTTGCTATTCTGGGTCTTAGTTTTTTCATTGGTAAAATGACAGTCTTGCTCTATGTGATTATGGATGCAGGTTGAGTATGCATTAAATGAGTTCCCAGGTAATATTAGAGGTGCTGCAGAAGCAAAACCAGTCAGTATACAGCTCAAATTCTTCTTCTTGCAAGCCTATAAGATTCTATTTTCATTAATTAACTAATAAAGGAGAGATGCATGTTCCTGTCCAGTAAGCCAAAACTTTTCAAAATTTGGTGTAATCTAGAAAATGGTTGGGTTCTGCATTCTAAGGATATGAAAAATATGTACTAGTGAAAGATATTGGAGACACACACACACAGATGTATATTTGTCAAAATGTATGTATTTTTAAAATGTACATATTTAAAAATATATGCATGTAAAATGAATATAAAAAATAAAACAATGTAAGGGACTTGTCAAGGCCATCCTACCTCCTATGAAATTCATTCCTCATTAACAACCTTTTACATTATTAGATAAAGAATCCACTCTGTGCTTTTTTCTTTTAGAAATTATATCTAGTTAAATATTTCAACATTATATGTAAAATTAGTTAACAATATTTTTTTTAAATTTTGAGTCACAAATTCTCTCCCTCCATCCTAACCCTCCCCCATCCTTGAAAAGGCAATCAATTTGATATTAATCATACATGTTAAGTGATGCAAAACATTTTCATATTAGCCATGTTGCAAAAGGAAACATAGAACAGATTTCTTGGGAGCCAAGATGGTAGAGTAAGTAGTAAAACACCCTCACTCTCCCTTGCTGACCTCTAAACCCCCCCCCAAAATAACACCCCAGGAAAAATTCTAGAATAGCAGAGTCAGGGGAAAGGCAGGCAGAAGCAGTGTTTTAGCCTGGGAAACTTGGGGGATTGCCAAGAAAGGTCCATTTCATTTTGGTAAAAAGTGGAGCACAGTCTAGGATGGGAGGGATCTCAGCAAGCCAGCAACAAGCCTCACCTCAGTAAACCAGGGAGAGATCCTGGGACCCAGGGTAGTACAGCAGGCAAACACTAACACCTGAAGCCCCATGTGTCTTAGCATAATCAGGGGAACCAGCAGACTCCAGCTCAGAGAATCACCATGTGGGAGGCACAGCCCCAAGCAGGCAGGAATCCTCCAGCTCTCTGCAATATAAATAAAAATCTATCTATACATATGTGTTTATCAATCAATATAGATATATCTATAGTATATAAATATAGATAGATTTTTCTTTATATCCATACCTATATCTACATCGATGTATATCTATAATTATCTTTCTAAAATATCTCCATCATCTTTGGCAAGAAGTAGTTTCATGAAGCAAACATGTTTATGTTTGATGCTGATGAAATCCTGGCCTTCAGTTATAGCCTCTTATTCAATACTAAACACATCCGCCAAGATATATCCTTTTCACTAGTGTTCGCTGTACTATAGATTCATAGCTTCTCATTGATGTGTTCAAAAGCTGAAAATAGAATAAAACAATGAGAAATACAACTATTTGAAAACAAATAGTCTAAAAATATATCAGGTGTTAGCCGTTAGACAACTTATCTCAGTTGTGTAAATTTTGAATATTTTTAGAGTAAAATCAGAACATATTTTGGTGCAACTTGTAAAAAACTTGTTTTAATTTAATAAGTTTATTTTTTATTTTTAGTTTACAACATTCAGTTCCATTAGTTTTGGGGTTCCAATGTAGGTTCTCCATATACCTTCACATTGAACTTATTTACATAATAGTCCAGTTGTAAAGACCAATATAACCAATGGAATGAATCATGAGAAAGAAGAAATGAAACAAAAAAAGAAGGAAGCAAAATGAGAGCAAAAAGTTTGCCTCAATCTACATTCAGACTCCATAATTCTTTCTCTGCATGTGCATAGCTTTTTCCATCGTGAGTCTTTTAGAGCTGTATTTGAACCTTGGATTGATGAGAGGATCTAGGTATATCACAGATAATCCTTACAAATACTGTTTGTCTGTAATTGTGTATAAGGATCTCCTGGCTCTGCTCCCCTTGCTCAGCATCAGTTCATATAAGTCTTTCCAGGTTGTAAAGAAGTCCATCTGCTACTCATCTCTTATAGCACAATAGTATTCCATTACATTCATATACTATGATTTATTTAGCCATTCCCCAATTGATACACATCCCCTTGATTTCCAGTTCTTTGCCACCACAAAAAGAGCTTTTATAAATGTGTTTGTACATACTGGTCCATTTCCCACTTGTGTGATCTCTTTGGGATATAGCCCTAGAAGTAGTATTGCTGGGTTAAAGGGTATCTACATTTTTATAGCCCTTTGGGCATAGTTCCAAATTGCTCTCCAGAATGGCTGGATCAGTTCACAGCTCCACCAGCAATGTAACAATGTACCAATTTTCCAAAATCCTCTCCAGCATTTATCATTTTCCTGTTTTGTCATGTTAGCCAATCTGATAGGAGAAATGTGGATCCTAAGAGTTGTTTTGATTTTCATTTCTCTAATCAATAGTGATTTAGACCATTTTTATATGACTATAGATAGTTTAATTTCTTCCTCTGAAACCTGCCCGTTCATATCATTTGACCATTTTTCAATTGGGGAATGACTTGTATTCCTATAAATTTGGCTCAGTTCCCTGTATATTTTAGAGATGAGGCCTTTATTAGAGACACTAGTTGTAAAAATCCTTTCGCAATATTCTGCTTCCCTCCTAATCTTTATTGGATTGGCTTTGTTCATACAAAACCTTTCCAATTGAACATAATCAAATTTATTGATTTTGCATTTTGTAACACTCTCCATTTCTTGTTGGGCCATGAATTCTTTACTTTCCCATAAATCTGACAGGTAAACTATTCCTTGCTCTCCCAAATTTATTATAGTATCAGCCTTTATTCCTAAATCATGAGCACATTTTGACTTAATTTTGGTATTCAGTGTAAGATATTGGTCTATGCCTCCTTTCTGATATACTGTTTCCCAATTTTCCCAGGAGTTTTTGTGAAGTAGTGAATTCTTAACCCAGAAAGGAGCTGGATTCTTTGGGTTTATCAAAGAGTAGATTGTTATAGTAGTTGACTACTGTGTCTTGGGTACCTAACGTATTCCACTGATCCACCACTCTGTTTCTTAGCCAGTACCAAGTAGTTTTGATGACTCTGCTTTATAATACTGTTTAAGATCTGGTATGGCTAGGCCACCTTCCCTAGCATTCATTTCATTAATTAACTTGATATTCTGGACCTTTTGTTCTTCCAGATGAATTTTGCTTTTATCCAGCTCTGTAAAGTAATTTTGGTAATTTGATTGGTATGGCATTGAATAAGTAAATTGATTTAGGTAAAATTGTCGTTTTTAGCATATTATATTAGCTCAGCCTAACCGTGAGCAATCGATGTTTTTCTGTTTATTTAGATCTGACTTTATTTGTGTGAAAAGTGTTTTGTAATTGTGTTCATATACTTTCTGGGTTTGTCTTGGCAGGTAGACTCTCAAATATTTTATAGTATCTATGGTAACTTTAAATGGAATTTCTCTTTCTACCTCTTGCTGTTGGGCTTTGTTCGTAATATATAGGAATGCTGAGGATTTATGTGGGTTTATTTATACCCTGCAACTTTGATTAAGTTTTTTATTATTTCAAGTAGTTTTTTACTTGACTCTCTAGAATTCTCTAAGTAAATCTTCATATCATCTGCAAAGAATGATAACTTACTTTCTTCTTTTTCTATTCTAATTCCTCCAATTTCTTTGTCTTTTCTTATTGCTAAAGATAACATTCCTAATACCAAATTAAATAATAAGGATGATAATTAACATCCCCATTACATATAATGGTTGCTGTTGGTTTAAGTAGATGATATTTATCATTTTAAGGAAGACTCTATTTATTCCAATGCGTTCTGGTGTTTTTTAATAGGAATGGCTTTTTATGCATCTATTGAGATAATCGTATGGTTTCCTATAGTTGTGTTGTTAATATGATTAATTATACTGATAGTTTTCCTAATATTGAACCGGTCTTGCATTCCTGTAAGGAATCCTACCTGGTCATAGTGTATTATTCTCGTGATAAGTTGCTACAATCTTTTTGCTAATTTTTTATTGAAAAATTTTTTATTGCATCAGTATTCATTAGGAATATTGGTGTATAATTTTCTTTCTCTGTTCTCACTCTTCCTGGTTTAGTTATCAGTACCATATTTGTGTCATAAAAAGAATTTGGTAGGACTCCTTCTTCACCTGTTTTCTTCACCTGTAGTCTATAAAATATTGGAATTAATTGTTCTTTACATGTTTGATAGAATTCATATGTAAAATCATCTGGCCCTGGAGATTTTTTTCCAAGGGAATTCATTGATGACTGCTCAATTTCTTTTTCTGAGATGGGGTTATTTAGGTATTTTTTTCCTCTTCTGTTAATCTCGGCAATTTGTATTTTTGTAAATACTCATCCAATTCACACTTTCATTTTCGACACTCGTAATTTGGTTTTCATTTTTTAGATTTTGTTTGACTGATTCTTGATGCCTCATAGAGTCATTAGCTTCTACTTGGCCAATTCTATTTTTAACAAATTGTTTTCTTCATTTAGCTTCTGTATTTCCTTTTCCATTTGGTGAATTTTACTTTTTTAGAAGTTACTTTCTCTAGTTACATTCTGAACCTCCTTAACCATTTTGCCAGTTTTACATTTTAAAGATTTGTTCTCATCAGTGCTTTATTTGCCATTTTTTCTTTTACCTCTCTAATTTAGTTTTTAAAATCCTCCTTGAGTTCATCCAGGAATGCTTTTTGGGCTTCAGACCAGTTCATATTCCCTTTTGGAATTTCAGATGTGGATATAGTGTCAATGGTGTCCTCTTCTGAATTCATATTTTGGTCTTCTCTGTCCCCATAATACGATTCAATGGTCTTTTTTACTTTTCTAAATGCCTTCTTCATGGTGGTTGACTTTTTCTGGCTTTTTAAGTGTGTCTCTGCCTCTGGGGACCAGGGGACTCTGTACCAAGCTTCTTGGCTGGGAATTGGGTTCCTGGTTACTGGCTTTGTATGCTGTGGCCTCTGGTTTTGTCAGATAGAGCCTATATAGTACTGCTGCTTACCTGGTGTTGAGCTGGAGTTGTCTGGTGTGTGATAAGGATGGAGTTCCAGTGATGTCTTTCTGAGTTTCCCTGGGGGGTCATTGTGTGAGGTGTGGGGGAGGGTTGGTCTGGCTGCTGGAAGTCTCCTCTTTCCATAGGGCTGTGCTATAACATGGGTGGTCTCAGCCATCACCTGCACTGGTGTCTGCTAATTCCCCTGGCTTTGTAAATGTATACCTGGGATCCTGGTGTTGGCACTTGCCAGCTCCACCCCCCTGAACTCAGGAACTCCCACTGGTCAGTCAAGGTGGGTCCTGCTGGGACAAGTTTCTTCCTGTACTGGTCTCCTTCCACCACCACAAGAGAAGCCATTTCCCTAGCCTCCCTAGCTATAAGATTACTGAACCTCCACTTCTGGCTCCTCTATTTCAGGGTTTCTTCTAGGGTAGTATTCTCTGGGCTTATTCAAGGGAGGGGTGAGAGTCATGTTACCTGGTCATCATGGCTTCTGGAAATTCAAG
Source organism: Trichosurus vulpecula (assembly GCF_011100635.1). NCBI lineage: Eukaryota > Metazoa > Chordata > Mammalia > Diprotodontia > Phalangeridae > Trichosurus > Trichosurus vulpecula. The sequence continues at coordinate 179,352,725 of NC_050579.1, forward strand.
AAGGCCAGTTTCATACCATTAGACTGTGGGCTGAATGCCTCAGGAATAGCTTCTGCTCTGGCCACAGGTTCTATACTGCTGCCTCATGTAGCTCTGACAGACTCTGATCCTGGACTGAGAGGCCTGGGGATCCCCACCACAGCCAGCAGCTCAGCCCTATGCCTGCTCCTGCTCCAGTATGGTTTCATTCCTCACTCTCCCATCCCAGTTTGCTGGCTGAGTTCAGCTGCTGCTCCCATTCTGGTGTGATTGAGTACAGTTCTCTGTGTCCCATCCTCTCTCAACCCACAGATCTGTTCAGTAAACCTTGGGGACTCCCTTGGGCTTGAATTCTGCCATGCTCAGTCTCCTGGTGTCTTCTACCTCTCTTAAATCTGCTCAGATTCACTTTTTAGAGCTCTCTGACGGAGTTCGTAAGAGAGCTCTGGTAAGTTGCTGTTTTCACTGCTCCATCTTGGCTCTGACCACGTGGTTCTGTCAAGCCATTAAGGAACAAAGCAAATCTAAAATTAAGTGGTATTTTTTTTCAACTAGACTGTAAGCTTCTTAAAAGCAAAGACTCTCTCTCTCTCTCTCTCTCTCTCTCTCTCTCTCTCTCTCTTTCTCTCTCTCTCTCTCTCTCTCCCTCCCTCCCTCCCCATCACTGACACCTAACACAAAGCCTACCAGATATCAGAGGCTTAAACAATATTTATTGAGTGGATGAACCAATATTGATCTTGGAACATTTTTATACTATTCAGAGACTTTGGGTGGAGAATACATCATTCTGAAGACTATCTTCTTAAAAAAAGTCCTAGCATTTTTGTTGCCACTGCCATTTTTTAATAGCCCCATGATTTCCCACAAGCAGAAAAGTAATTACAGCTACAGGGCCATAATGTGAGGATAATGAAAACACTGGGAAAATTTTGTTAAGGGAAAAATATATTTTGTCATTCATTAACTACTTAAGAACTGGGGAGAATTATTAAGAACAAAAATAGCCCCTGTTCTGAAGAAGCTTAAATGCTTACAAACTAGGCACCCCCCACACAAACAAACATACATATTTCATTATGGATATAATGAAATATGTCGAAAATAGAAGTTGAACTCAAAGGAGAAGGCTTGAGTGCAGAATGTTAGATTTGGTCTGATTCTTGAAGGCAGATTGGGAAGCCAGGAGGCAGATATGAGTGAGGAGAGCATCACAAACATTGGAAATGAAAGCCAGTGAAAAGGCAAAGACAAGGTGTTGTTTGTCAGGAATGCAATGACAGCATTGGACAATATCATCGCTAAGCAATTACGTAAGACTGTAGTTGGATTTGTATTGATTTTTTTTTGAGACAGTTTCTTGTTGTTTGAGAATGATAACAGTTTGTGTTAGCTCTGCAAATTTATGAAAACAAAACAAAGCAAACCTTTTAATCTTGATTGAGATTTTGGACACTGACCTTCAAATTCTTAATTCATTGCAATAACATTGTATTTATTTTCTGAGTTGGCAGTTAAATGAATGTATAGACTACATGGGCATACATTCTCTCTTTAAAAAACAATTAAGAATGAAATGTAGTAGCTAATTTTTCTTTTTCTGATTGCTTTGGTCTGATTTCCATCATTAATATTATAGTATCATAGATTTAGAGATGAATGGGAACTTAGAAATCATCTACTCTAGGAAACTGAGCACCAGAAAAATGGCATGACTCACCCAAGGTCTTATAGGTAGGAACTGTCATAGCTGAAGTTCAAAGCCAGGTTTACTTGCGCTCACTATGTTACTCCTACCACTGCACTGAATTGAAAATGCGAGACTATCTTTATTTTATTTTGGGTTTAATGGATTCTTGCTGGCATAAGATTATTGCTGTTTCTCCTATGTATCTGACTATCCTCATCTTTTCTAACACTAAAACTCCCTACACTCTAAAGTTCAGACTCCAAAAAGAGTCATATGAAAGGCAGCATTTTACTTCACATTGTCCACATGTTATATTTGATAGATGTACTGCACAACTATAATAGTTTCCTTTATTCTTTGGGAATCTGTTGTCTCTACCTTTCCTGCTACCATTCCTTATATTAATCTGTGCTCTGGTATCTTTTTAAAAGATATATGTCCATAATCCCCAAGTGTTGTATAGTGTATGTAATTTCTGATTTTTTCTACATATTTATCAGTTGCAGTTTTACTGTCTCATAAAATTGTTATTTTTTATATAAGATTGCTCTCTGGGGAAAGAAATAATGGGGGAAATTATAGTAATGCAAAAAACCCTAAAATTAAAAATTTGGAAATTTATGAAGTATCAGAAGAAAAATAAATAGTTTAGAAAAGAAAGTGTCAACCATTCTTTAAGTAAATCACTACCTGAAAATTAAAATAAACCAAAGAGAAATCAGTGAATCCATGAGGGATCAAGTAATATTAGATCCAAATCAAAAGATTGGAAAAAATATAAGAAAACATGTCACTTATCTAAAACACTGATCTGGAAAACAGATCAAAAAGAGATAATTTATGAATCATTGGACTTTCTGAAAACACAGATAAAAAAAATAAAGCCTGGACACTAAATTTCAAGAAATCGTAAATGAAAACTACCTAGATCTATAAGAGCTGGGGTAAAAAGTGGAGAGAGATAGAATCCATTGATTACTTCCTGAATAAAAACAATAGTTAAAATTAGAAAGTTCAGATATTTGAGGAAAGATGCCAGATTTTATGATTTATTCTATTCTTATGTATAGGTATAGCAGAGACAATCAAGCAAACTTTTGAACAATTCAATCCATCATCAATTAACCTGATGAGATTAAAGGGTGTAAACCTTGGACCAAACCTTTCCATGGAGTTAGACATATACCCTAAACCCTTGTTGGGAACAGAAAGAGAACCTTTTTATTGGTTACCAGAGACTGGAATTACCTATAAATGATTGATTGGACCACAGGAGGGTCAATTTTTGTGAGAGGAGAGACCTTTTCCCTACTCTGGTTTATAATGTATAGAGTTATTGACTAGGCTTGTGATGTTATTGCTATTGGTAACTTTAAGATGAGGAGAATTCTACCAACACAGGTCAGCAACCTCTCTTCATCTTAAAATTTTTGAGAGTGGCCTAAATTAGTGAGCATTTGAGTGATTGTTAATATATGTCAGTTTTAGGACCTGAATCTATTTTTCCTTGCTTAGTGGACAACACTATCCACAATGCAGCACTGCCTTTTGTGGTTTATAAGTGAGACAAAATAGCTGCTCTCACCCTATATTTCTTGGCAATCTCACTTTTCACAAACTTCCATTCCCTTGGATATCAAATTAGGGAGCTGGAGCTCTACCAATATTAGTGGTGACTTACAACAGAAATAGATGCTGCACATGGCCTGTGGAGCTGGAGACTGGAATTCTTGTACCTAGAATTCCTGACTGCCTTTGTTTAACTTTGTGAGCAAATGTTAGTAACTAATATTTGGGAGAAATGACTAAATTTGAGAGAAAAACCTTCCTAATGTTATGGATTACCTCACAGATATTTTCATTCTGACAGTTCCTGAAGTCCATGCTTCTTCAGAGAAGACTATTAGATGGAATATCATTTAGCTGAAAGACAAAATTAAAAAAAATGAGAAGGCAGGAGATCTGGATCTTATAAGTTACTAGGCCAGTACAAATCTGCTTTGAATGGGCAATATCAACCACATGATCTTAGATTTAGAGTTAGAATACAGAGTTAAAAGCCATTTGGCCAAATACTTCATTTTACTGGTTAAGGAAAGTAAAAGCTGGAGAAGTCAAGTGACTTGCACAGGGTTATTGTAATCTGTCTTGGCATTGTACTAGTCTCTCTCCTGCTGGACAGTTCCACAAAGAAACTTTATATTTGGAGGCACTATAATAAGTACAATGAGTATTTTTAGTATTTTATGTTTCTTTTTATTTTTGTTCATGAGTACTCATGAGTCCTGAGTATTTTACACAATTTCTATGGTAGAAAAAATAAGCATTGTACTTCTACTTTGAATGCTTTTGTAAGTACTATATTTGTGACCAACTGTGTAGTTTCTATCTTTGGGAAAACCTAGACATGATCCATATCTAAGTTCCATTTTAGATATTTCCCTGAAATTGCACTCCACTGTATAGATTAGTGCCAGAAAGGAACTGATCCCTTCTGGGGTCGTCTCTAGCATTGACCCAAGTCTTTTTGAGCCCAGAACCCCTTTGGGGGGGTATTATAAGCCTAGGAAATGGATCGCCTAAAGTTAAACACTCTTTTTCAGGTTCAACTTAACCCTGGACCCAAAGGGGTAACAGAAAAGGAGTAAATATAATCTACTGTTTCTGTTCATATTAGAACTTTTCAATGCATGAATGGACCATGCATTGAATATGCATTCAATATCCATGCATTTTATCATCTATTACTGGGCAGGCACAGTACTAGGTAGTACTGTGTACCACGGTACCTGGAGACATAAAGACAAAATAATATCATTCCTTCCACCAAAAAGCTCATATTCTACTGAATTTGTACTAAGCTTCAAAATTAGGTCTTCAAAGTTTAAAAAAATACGCAACTTCTATTGAATATCGATTTGCATTTAAAAAAAAATCCATAATCAGAACTATGCCTCAGTGAAACCATACGTTGTCTTGTATATTAAAATATCAATTACTTGTTCTTCCCAAACCTGAAATCCTGCCATGGAGTATTCCAGGATTGGGATCTCCTCCTAAGAATAACATCCTCAGTCTTGTTATTACACTTGTTATTACACTGCCTGTCAGTGTCATCTTCAGCATGTCCACATTCAGCCACTTTCCTCCTGATTGCTCCCTCCATTAACTCCTTTACTGTTTAACTTTTTTCCTCAGCTGGCATTCAGGACAAATAAATGTGGTGGATTTATTCAATTGTGCTTTGGAGCAAGACTGGAAAATCTGGCTATTGCTGAATGGTGCTCTCCATCCTGTGAGAAATGGCTTATTCTTTGGGAATGTTTGCTAAAGATTCTGTGATGCATCAGTCATTCTCAATATGATCTCCATCAAGTTGATGGTTCTCTGATGGTAGAGAACATTAAAATAAAAAAAATAAGATGGATAAAAGCAGAGAAAACAGTCAAATCATTCAAACCTGTACAAAAGCCTTATGATTATGACATATTCGTTTATATTATCATGCAATTATATTTTACTAGTAAAGGAAATTTAGATGAAGTCACAGCTGGAAATATTTTTAGGCCTTTCAGGGCATCTTTAATGTTATTTTTTTAAAAGCAAAATTAAATAGAGCCACAAATTCCAAACATAGAGAATACATTAGGTTTGCATTGCCTGAAGATGAAACACCTACATCCTTATTTCTTAAGTTTTCTTGAAACTCATTACTTGAAGGTCTGTCAAACTGTTTTGGTTTGGTTAAATCAAAGAGACCTTAGCTATGCTTCAGAAGGATATAAAGTAGTCTAAACCACTTAAAAATAAAAAAAAAATTCATCTCTTATCTGAATTCGTTATCCAGGATTTATTTTGATTTTTATCAAGTTTTTCATTTATTTATTTATTTTAGGATGGTACAGCCATAAAACTAGACAGATTTCAAAACAATGCAGACTGGTCCTTGGTTCTAAATGTAGGCTTGAGGACCCATGTGTCACTGGCACAGGGAGGGTGACAGCTGCTCTGTAGGAAAAAGATTAATGATGTTGGAATCAACTAACTTGGTGCTTACAGTTCAATTTCTGCATTCAGGGACAAAGTGTTTTGTTTTCTCTTGTACATAACTCACTACATCTTGATTTAGTGGACAGGATACTGAAAATAAGATTTTAAATAACTGATATGACTATTATCTTTCTGTGCCAAGTAATTTTTTTAAACATGTAATGGTATTTTTCCTTTTTTGAAAAATAGAATGATAATTAACATTCTTATGGTGGTTAAAAGGGCAACTAGATGGTGTCTTTGATAGAGTCCCAGGCCTGGAGTCAGGAAGACTCATCTTCATAAGTTCAAATCTGGCTTCAGATACTTAGTAATGGTGTGATCCTAAGCAAGTCATTTAGCTCTGGCTGCCTCAGTTTTCTCATCTGTAAAATGAGCTAGAGAAGGAAATAGTAAACTACTCCAGTATCTTTGTCAGGAAAACCCCAAATAGGGTCACAGAGACTTGGATATGACTGAAATGATTGAACAACAACATGGTAGCTAAAAGTTTATAGAGTGCTTTGCATACACTGATTCATTTAAATCTCTCAACAGGTGTGTAGGGTTATTGGTATTAAGGATGTCTATTAAAGAGATAAAGAAATAGAGTCAGAGAGGTTGAGTGAGTTGTCCAGCATCATGCAGCTAGTAACTGTAGCCAATATGATTTGCATACAAATTCTTAGCTCAGAAATGTCATGAATTATTTTAATATATCAAGATATCTCCCATACAAGGCTTTGTATATTCATAAAACTTAATAGGAGTTAACCTTCATTGCATTTGTTTATAGAGAAGAGATTTTAACAAAGAATTAAAGAATCTTATATATAAATATGTATATATATATACATATATATGTACACATGAGTGAAATGACAGAATTGAAAAAATTAACATTAATTCTTGAAACATTTTTATCATTCATATAGATGGACAAATTGTAGTTTTCTCTTCTAAAGGTAGGCTAATCTAATGTGACTAGAAAAATGTCATTGTAATTATTTTTAACACAAGCACTGCAACCTAATGCTCTGTAATAATTAGAGATGACTCAAAAAGAAAATACATGAAATAGTTAAAATACCAATTAACTCCTACTGCCTTGACTATTCTCGTATGGCTGGCACATCTAGTCAAGTGAAAAATAAAAGAACACTGGGTCCAGGGGCACTGAGGCTCCCACTCTTTTCTTCTGCACCAAGGGGACCTCCTTAATTCTGGAATCCATAGACTTATTCTTGGTACCGTCCTGTCCAGGGTGGGGAGAGGCGTCAGACCTTCAAAGAGATGGATTAGGCTTTCTCACAATCTTTGTCTTTTTACGCTAATACCCTGTATCTTGGGGGTTGGGTGGGGCGGGTATAGTGGAAGTCAATTAAAGCTTAGATTTTGGCTCACGTCTAGGATCTCACCAAAGTAGGGAGTACAGTGTTATTCAATGTACAACATAAATCAGGTAAGAAGAGAGTCTTAAAACAAAGGCTCAGATCTGACAGGAAGATAGAAACAAGCAGCAAAAAGTTAAACACAAATATACGTATATACATGCATATGCATATACCCATATATACATAATACATGAATATATACATATACACATACATATATACGTACACAGATACAGACATATATGCATGTATACACATATATCCATGTGCATATATGTATATACATACATGTACACATATACATACATACATACATACATCCTCTGATAGAACAGTAAAAACCAGCTAAGGGAACTCTGGAATTCATGAGAAGGACTATACAACTGAAAATGTACCTTTTAGTCAACAATGTTTAGGAAACAATAGAAGGCAGAAGAGGCAGGAGGAAGCAAAACCTCAAGTATGGCTTGATTAGATCAGGTACTAGTTGTAATGTGAAAGCGGTCATCATGTTACCAAGATGGAGAAAGCCACCTGTCCCCTACCTTTATTGGAAAGTCACAAAGTTATACTATACCTCCTAAAGAGCATGGAAGAGTGGGAACTCTTCTGAGGAGGTAGCTCTCCTTTTTTAACTGATTCAAAGCACCTATTTCTTGAGGTTTTCCTGGAGTGGAAGAAAAAGGATGACAAAGGGCTTAGTGCATCATTCTAAAGTGTTAAATCCATCAAAGCTGAGCCACAAATATCCCTAGAAGTTGACTTAGGAAATCAATTTCTTGAGATTCTCCATTCAAGCACATTCTCAAATAAGCTCCACAGGGTTTGACCTCTTTTGTATAAGAAGGCAACTTCATAGATTTATATTTAATATTCTTGCTATAGTGGCCTCCATTCAGTTCTTTGATGGTGACACTTTCTGAAGGTTACCTCCCCCCCACTCCCATACATAGTATAAGAGATTAAAAATATTGATATTTCCCAGTCACATGAAACAAAGGGGCTGGGCAGGATGGGGCTTCTATTCAAAAGGGAATAGGACAGTAAACTTTGCTGTGGTAAGACATCTAAACAATTGAAATAAATCTTAGGTCTGAAATCAGAACTTTCAAAGCAAAACAAGAGTAACATAGTACGCACCCTATACCACATACAAGAGTATCAATTTCAATTAATAGAGAATCTTAAAAAAAGGAATATCAGTTTTGAAAATCAAAAAATAAAGAAATGCAAGGAAATTTGCCAACAGGAAAACAAAAAAAAATTCTTGAAGCAATAAACCCATTCAACATACACCAAAGTGATTCAACTTTAAATGGATGCCCAGTGAGAGCTTAAGCAACATTCTTTAAATAACACACACAGTATAATTTTTAGTATTATTAATTTTAGTATTAATAAATTTTAGAATATAAATGTCATTTTTCAGAAATATTACATGAACTACTCAAAATTTTTGAATCCATTTAGCGAATTGTTAATTAATCATATTCATAGATTGTCATCAAAATAAAGTCACACTTTTAAACTCTAAGTTACATATTTGTTAAATTTCCGGGTCAAAATAAGTGCATTTCTAACCACGTTACCCACATATGTAATAAACGCTGTTTGTTCTTTATCACCTCCAGGATAAAATACAAAATCTTCTTTTTGACATTTAAATACTTTCATAAACAATAGTCTTTCTGCCATAGCTTTGCAGCCTTTTTATATCTTTTCTCCATGCATGGGTGTTTTGATCCGGTGACACTGATATCCCTGATTCTTCACAAAAAAAGACACCCCACCTCATAACTTTGGGAATTTTCTCTGGATATATCTTATGCCTGGGATGTTCTCTCTTTTCATCTCAGCGTTGTGGCTTCCTTTAAGCTCCAACTAACATCCTACCTTCTATAAGAATTTTTTTCAGTCTCTCTAGATAATAATGCCTTCCTGCCATTAATTATTTCTTATTCATCCTATATATTGTTTGTACATATTTGTTCGTTTTCTCCCTTATTTGTTCATGAGTTTCCCTAGGGAGAGGACTGTCTTTTGTCTTCACTTGTATCCCCAACACTTAGGGCAGTGCCTGGCATATATTAGGTATAAATGCTTATTGACTGACTAAGATACCTATTTTTCGATCAGATAGGAACAAAGCCTTCATCTCTGAAGAAATATCAGTTTGATAAGCTTTATGTTAGAGCTAATTAATGAAAAATCAGAAAAGATTTTGGATGGTATTTCAAAAAGCAAAGGAACCCTAGCCTCAATTTGATGGGGTTTAGACTGTGGGAACCCCCTTGAACTCCACCCTGAATCTTCCCACTTGATCTGACTTTTCATGCCCAAATAGCCTAGCCTAGCCTCCCATTGTCTGTTTACCTCCAGACTGCCTTCTAGCTATTTCCCAAGTCTGTTACTGTAGCTATCTGTAGTCTTTCATCTCCAGGTAGCCTTCAGCTATTTCCCACCCTGGAGTCTGACCTCACTCCAGTCACCCCAGTAAGCTCTAAACCCCTCCTCCCATCACCCCAGACTCCACAGTCTTTTCTGTTTATAAGCTCATTTTGCCTCCATGAAGGCACTCAGATTCAATCTAGCTCAGCTCAGATTAATCTGGCCCACTGGAATTAGTGTCACAAATGCTCAGGCTCCCCAAGAGCCTATCCAATATGGCGAATCTTTAATAAACTTTGTTTTTCTTTCTCTGAGAAGGCTTGAGTCTAATTCATTTGGTGGGAGCCAGCATCTCGGTATTTTGGGGTGCTGAGAATTCCTCAGCCCCAAACCTCAACAAAATCATATCTCAAGTAAAGTTGAACTTCATCATCACTAAGCAAAGATGGACTTTTAATAAGCAAGGCATTTGAAGCATCTCAGAATTCTCTATCCAATAATGAGGTCAGAAGAATATTCAAGTTGAAAAGAAGAGAAACAACAGAGATGCTTGTTGTAGTTCAGTCATTTTCAGTTGTGTCTGACTCTTCATGACCCCATTTGGGATTTTCTTGGCATAGATACTGCAGTGGTTTGCTGTTTCCTTCTCTAGCTCATTTTACACATGAGGAAACCGAGACAAATGGGGTTAAGTGATTTGCTGAAGGTCACAGTACTAGTAAGTATCTGAAGCCATATTTGAACTCCAGGGGATGAGTCTTCCTGACCCCAGGCCTGGCACTCTATCCACTGTGCCACCTTGCTGCTCAAGAAAGGCAAAGGAAATGTAAATAAGCACAATTATCAAGAAAAGAAAAACTAAGCAATGAAACCAATTCATTCATGTGTGCAGGATTCATTTCAAGAAAAAGTAGTTGAGTATTTTTAGTAAAAAGAAAAAAGTGGAATATTTAGGGGAATTTTAAGAAGTTATTTGAGAAGTTAAGGAATTAAGAGTAACCTATACCATATACCAAAATAAAGTCAAAATGGGTTCACGATTTAGGAATAAAGGCTGATACTATAAGTGATGAGGGTGCAATCTTCATAAGCAATTTGGGAGAGCAAGGAATAGTTTACCTATCAGATATATGGGAAAGCAAAGAATTATGACAAAACAAGAGATAGAGAGCATTACAAAATGCAAAATGGATAATTTTGATTGTATTAAATTGAAAAGTTTTTCTATAAAAAAAGCCAATGCACCCCCTTCATCTCAGTGGTAGCGGGTGAAGGGCGTGCGCACTGGCTCGTCATCATGGCAACTGAGACCAAGGTCGGGGAACCTGGGAAGGGGAAGCCCTTTAAGCTTCTAGGGATTTTAGATGTCCAAAATGTACCCTGTGCACGAGACTCTGTCCTCTATGGCTCATTAGGATCTGTTGTAGCTGGCTTTGTACATTTTTTATTTACTAGTAGACTTAGAGGATCTTGTGACATTGCAGTAGGAGTATTTATTTTGGGAACTTTAGGATGCTTGTTTCCTTGTAGATATAATTATGCAAAGCAAAGAATCCAGCAAAGAATTGTCCAAGAAGCAATAAAAAACAAGATTTTGTTTGACAGCACCCACCTTGATGCTAAAATAATACAGATTGGCACCAAAAGCAGCAATTCTTAATCTAGGCCAAAAGGCTAAGGAACATCTTAAAGCCTTCCTTGAAAGCATGGACTATGAGCCAAGTTGATCAGCTGTAGAAACATTTAAGAGGGACACTTGAAGAAAATGGAAATATTATTTTAAAAATATCTGCAGCATATAAAAATGGTTAACATTTCATTGTCTGTATTGTAAATTTCAAACCTTTCTGATAGTGCAACACAATCTAGAATTTATTAATATTTTGATTGTGAAATAAATGAAAAAAAATTTAAAAAGCCAATGCAACAAAGATTAGGAGGGAAGCAGAAAATTGGGAGAAAATCTTTACAACTAGTGTCTCTGACAAAGGCCTCATCTCTAAAATATACAGAGAACTGAGCCAAATTTATAGGAATACAAATCATTCCCCAATTGAGAAATGGTCAAAGGATATGAACAGGCAGTTTTCAGAGGAAGAAATTAAAGATATCTATAGGCATGTGAAAAAATGCTCAAAATCACTACTGACTAGAGAAATGCAAATCAAAACAACTCTGAGGTACCACATCTCTCCTATCAGATTGGCTAAAATGACAAAACAGGAAAATAATAAATGCTCGGAGAGGATGTGGGAAAATTGGAACACTGTTACATTGCTGGTGGAGTTGTGAGCCATTCTGGAGAACAATTTGGAACTATGCCCAAACGGCTATAAAAATGTGGATAACCTTTGACCCAGCAATACCACTTCTAGGGCTGTATCCCAAAGTGATCACACAAGTGGGAAAAGGACCCATACGTACAAAAATATTTATAGCAGCTCTTTTTGTGGTAGCAAAGAATTGGAAATCAAGGGGATGCCCATCAATGGGGGAATGGCTGAACAAGTTGTGGTATATGAAGGTAATGGAAAACTATTGTACCATAAGAAATGGGGAAGATATGGACTTCATCATAACCTGGAAAAACCTACATGATATAATGCGGAGTGAGGGGAGCAGAGCTAAGAGAACATTATACACAACCACAGATATATGGATTCTGTGATGACCAACCTTGATAGACTTTGCTCTTCTTGGCAATACAAGGTTCAAAGACAAGGCCAAAGGATTCATGATGGAAAGAGCTATCTACATCCAGAGAAAACTAGGGAGTCTGAATGCAGATTGAGGTGAACTATTTGTTTTCCTTTTTTTCCTCTTTTGTTTTTTTTGGTTTTGTTTCTTTTTTCTCATGATTCATGTCATTGGTCATAATTCTTCTTTACAATTTGACTATTCTGTAAATAAGTTTAATACGAAGTTATATGTAGAAGATATATCGGATTCTGTGCCATCTTGGGGAGGCAGGGAAGAAAACTGGAACTCAAAATCATGTGGAACTGAGTGTGGTAAACTAAAACTAAAAATCTTAATTAAAAAAGAGTATTTTAAAGAGGTTTTATTTTGTGGCGAATGTAGGGTAACAATAAAACAGGTAGTCATGGAAATAGGGAGAAGAAAGACAATTGAAAGTGGAAAACTGAATATGTCCTGTAGGTGAGCAGAAAAGAGGTAAAAGAAGTAATTTCTTCAATCTCTAAAACTCTGAGTGGAGAGAGAGAGAGAGAGAGAGAGAGAGAGAGAGAGAGAGAGATACAGAGGCATGGAGAATCACAGAGAGATACAAAATGAGAGACAGAGAGATAGAGAACAGAGACAGACCAAGACAGAGAGCATGAGAGGAAGAGGGAGAGAGGAAAGGGGACAAGAGGATAGTTGGTGGGAATGACTATTAAATGGAAAATAGTAAAAGGAGAAATGAAAGGGGCATTCAAAAATATTTCCAGAGTGGTTGTATTCTACAGGATTTTATAGTCATTTGTCTATGGGGAATGGAGACCTTGGAAAACTAGTTTCTTTGGGCAAATGTGCTCACCAGGAGGAATGTGTGAGTTTTAGTGATGTGGCCAGTCAAGGCAGCAGAATGGTAATAGATCCAGAGGAAGTATGCATTGGTATTAAAAAGCGGGTGAATGTTCCCAGTAATAGTAGCACTTAGGAATGAATTAGCATACAATTTGCCTCCCACCACATTACCTTATCTACTTGGTGAAGTGATATTTCTAGTAGAGGGGCACAACAAATGAATACCTTGATAAAAACAGACATACACTAATGAGAAATGGGATATAGAAAGGAGATTTAGCTTGGTATTCTAGAAAGTATTCCTTTCTTGACTGAAATAGAGGGAATAAAGACTGAATAGTTAAAAAATATAGTCCATAAATTGGAGACTAGAATTAAAAATAGCCTATGAGGATATAAAACTAACAAGGAAGACAAAAGAACATTTTTTAAAAAATGAAAAAGGCATTACAAAATAAGAAAACAAGGTAAAAGATTGTATATAAAATCCAAAGGGAAGATTTTGAACCAGTTGGAGATATGGAAAGGTAAAAAAAAGAGAATAGAATAATACATTACTGAACAAATGAGAAATGAACAATTTAAGTAAATCTGAAGAACTTGTGATAGGAGAAATAAATGGAAGGGAAAGAAAATATATGGGAATACATAAATATCAAATTAAAACAAAATATTGTCCCATAAAAAAGTAATGACTTTAAAATAGGCAAAAATCAATAACAAAGGAAACAAGAAAGAAAAAGAAAATCTTATTATCATAGTATTTAATGTTAGTGTATGAAACAATACAGTAAAATAAAAGATGATATCAGAATTCATAAGAAAATAAAATTATTTGTTGCATGTTTATCAGCTTCACACAGTTCTTTTATAAGCACACATATTAGGACACAGAAAAAATTAAAAAAATATGAAAATGCAGGAATATGAAATACATCTTTTACTAACCAGGTGCAACCATCCATATGTGCACCAAGAAAAAAAATAATCAGGAACAAGTAAAAGTTACAGATCTCAATTTAACTTCAATTTAATTTCATTAATAATGGATATTTACAAGAAAAGTCATAATTTAAAAATATGTGAAAGAGAATAATAATTGACAGCTTACCAAAATCTTGGAAATGTAGCCTAAACATTCATCAAAGAAAAAAATAATTCCATAAACATTCTTTAATAAAATAGAAAAAGGAGATTAACAAAAATTCAAATAAAGTGAAGAAATGAACAAAATATTTAATATAATATAATCTTAAAATATAAATTACTTAAAATTAGAGGAAAGATAAATGAAAAAGAAAATAATGTAGTTGGAAAAAGTAAATAAAACTGAAATTTGTTTCTTTGGAAAATGTTTTTAAATCAATAAATATTTAGCACCCATGATGAAGGAATTGAGAAGGACACAGAGAAAGAGAGAGACAGAGAGAGAGAGAGAGAGAGAGAGAGAGAGAGAGAGAGAGAGAGACAGAGAGACTCAAATTTCCAAAGTAAAAAAAAAAAAGGGAATTTTGCAGTAAGAATAAAATTAAACAACAACAACAAAAAGAGCATAGTATTCAAATTATATACTAGAAAAACCAAGAATTTAATGAGGTTGAATGATTATGTGCAATAAGCTAAAATTCCATTATTAAGAAAAGAAGGAATAGAAATATGAAACCAAAGCTGAGAATGTTTAAAAGAATAAGCCATAATGGAAGTACTAAAATAAAAATTCATGGTATCAAATGATGTACAATTGAATTTTATCAAATTTAAATGTTTTCAAATAATATTAGAGCTATAATTTGTTTAATAATTGGGAAAGAATATTCTAGTGAATTCATTTTATGAGACAAGAAAAATATGTTTCTAATACCTAAGCCAGGGAGGGAGAAAGAGAAGAAAGAGCATAATACAGAAGTAGAACTAATGAATATTTATGAATTTTAAACAAAATCCTATTAAAGAGAATAATTAGTCAACAATGAAATAATTATTAGTGATAAAAAGTAAGAATAAAATAAGATGTATGTCCATGCCTCAGCCTATATTTCAAATCAATGATCACAAAATTATTTTTTTATTGATATAAAAAAAATTAAAAAGTAGATTAATGAAACATAACATTTAGGAAAAATTTAGTAAGTAATTTAACATTGCAATCAAAGTTTTTTTTAATATATCCAAGATGTTAAATTACTTGAAGGACTGCTATTTAGTAATAATAACAACAAAATACACACAAAAAACTTATTGGAAAAAACTGGAAGACAATTTAGCAAAACAAAAACAAAAATGTAGGTTCAGACCAGCAAATTGCGCTGTATTACACAATTAGTTCCAATAAATACTTAAATTTAATATTAAAAAAATTTTTAATGAAACAAAATCAAATCATTAAAAAACTAAGTACAGGAAGAATCCTAAAAGGAACTAAGGGTCAGGGGAGAACATAAAATTATTTGCTTAAATAAAGTGAAAAGTTAATAACTTGAACAAAATACATGCAACTAGGATTATAAACAAAATTAGTGGTTTGAAGAAAACCTTTTCATTTCACATCTTTTCCAACACATATTACCTAAGAGATATGGGAATTTCATATACATATAACAAAATGAATAATGACTCCCATATATCCTGCCAAATGATGTAAACTTTTGTCAAAATAATTATAGACTACTAACAATCATGAAAAAGTTTGACCTGTATCATTAAAAAGAAGATAAATATAAATTAAATATCTTGAATTTTCTTGATATATCCAGCAAATTGGCAAAAATAAAGATTAAAATAATGTTAAAGGGATAATGAGAATATAGATACAATAATGTATATTTGTGATGAACTATGTTTTGGGTCTCTCTGGTTATCCACATTTAACACTTTCCTCTTGCAATGTGACCAGTCCATTCTCTCTTCCTATCATAAAATTCTTTGATGATGTCTTTTAGATGGGGAAGGAGTAAGCAAATTATGGCATGTAAATACAAGTAAATACTGCTTTCCATAAGGAATGATAAACGTGATCTGAATAAAAAGAGAAAGACATAAAAACTGATTCAAAGTAAGTAAAGCTAGGGAAATTATATTCATAATGATTATAACAAATTAAATGCAAACAACAATACAATGAAGCTAAACATTTGTTTAATTATAATTAATAAAGTATAATAAGGAAATAAAAATATAAGGAATTTTTTTCTTTCCTTTTATTGAATATGTTGTCAAATGGATTCAATACTTCAGTTGTTTTTACTTGATTTTTATCTCCTTTGCTATAAGCTAACTTTTACAAACTGATGAGAAGGTTAGTAAAGGTTACATATGAAATTTATTATTATTTTAACAAGAAAAGAAATTAACAGAATTTTAAAAATTTAAATAAAAATATGCACCTGAATGATTCCTTGTCAGAACTAACACTACTTTTAAATGACCTTAAATTGAAAGGTGTTTATCAGCAGTGAAGATTTTAAAAGACAAATATGATATGTCACACTTTTTGCCATATAGCTATATTTATTTCAGAACATTCCAACTCCTGGCTGCATTCACATCTCTAACAAACTCTGGCCCCATTTAGTCTCATATTTGCACTTGTAATGGATTTTTGAGTGAAATGCAGTTCCATCTGTATAAACTGAATAGCTTGACAAAACATTGCCGACTTGTCACTAACTGCCCTTCAGACTTGTAATCAGGAGGGAAGGTTGTAAAACTGACATGACTTTAGATGTCTTAACAGCCAGAGAGGATGACTGTGACATACTTTATAATAAAGTGTCATCTTCCAAGATACATAAAATCAGTTGTATTTACTGTGCACCAAATCTTTTTTAGAGCCAGCTAAATGACAGTGGCTTGTCTATGCTGCTGCATGTATAATTCAAAGAATTTTTCAAAACTGATTACTCTGGTCAGGCAGAGGTGGGTGGTCCCATGGGGAGGGTGGCTATCTTTTTCTGACCCTTGTCATGAATCTCCTGTCAAAGGTGAAACTTGGTATTTTAGAAGAGGTTATTCAAGGTTCACCACAAATAGCATTTATATAAATGGAAAACTGGATCCTTTCATTTCCAAATCTTTCCTTAGGCAGAGTTTGGAATTAATGAAAAATATCATTATAACATTTTGAAATAAACAAAAGAATGCTACTTGCTAGAGGAGGTTTTGCCAGTACTGAATACATATGAATCATCCTGAATGAGACTGGCCCATACATCTACAGAAAAGCATATAACACTAAAGCTTGACTTAAAATTATTCCAAATATTTGTCTCCTGAATATAGTCCCTCCTCACTCTTCTATGGCTCACATGAAACTAAAGTTATATAAGGGTGATAAGCCTACATGTAGTTCATACAATAAACGCAAAATGAGACTAAAATAGCACTTAGACTTTTGGGTTATCTCTATGTATGCATATAAACTAAAGCTTACGTTTAAATTGTTCTAGATATTGACAAATATATTTCTTCATTAACCTCCATACATATATACATACATGTATACATAAACACATGCACATAATGTATACATATTTGTGTGAATATGTGTGCACATATACACAGATGCATAAATGTATACTTTTACATTATGGAGGCTAGTAAAGGAATATACATATGCCACTACTTGGTATTATTTTAGGGTAAACTTTAGGTTTTCTATTTGTTTTTCTGTATGTGTATATATAATATATATATATATATATATATATATATATATATATATATATATCCATTCTGATTCAACAGGATTCGTGTAGTCTCAATTCTGGTAAAAGTTCATATTTCCTCATTTGTCACATTAGTCTTTTAGAAGTGAAAAGTTACATTAGGGTGATTGGCCTATGTGTTTTTATATCATATATGTATGTGCTGTTCTCTTAGGAATATATGCTAGAATTATATGATCATTGGATCATATAGATCTGGAAGGGAGCAGAGAGGCCAGTATGTCCAACCCCTTCATTTTACAGATAGGAAAACTAAGGCACAGATCAAGTAAGTGACTTACCCATAGTGACAGAGTTAATGACTGTCACAGGTGAAGTTTGACCACAAGTCTTCCTGACTTATTCTGACATGCCATAGAGTCTCTCATGACAAAAATATCAGGTACATTAATGAGGCACTAAGATCATTTAGGGATTTTTGTTTTTTATCCTTTGAAGAGAATATTATTTATAGATTCTTTTATTTCCATAAAAAAATGTGTACCTAGCATGATGGTGACATGTTCCAGATAGGTTCAGCATGTTAAAAAAATAACTCCCATGAAAATACATCATTGTGACAGGTATCTACCTACCACATGCCACTAGTCTGAGTAATATTTATGGAAACATAAATGTAAAATTTAAATATTCATAGTTATAAGTAGTAGCCATGTTATTCATTGCTAGAAATTGTTAACAACCCAAACAAGAAAGACAATTTCCATAAACTTTGATGTGGAAATAATGTCCAGGTTTATCAGGTGATATAGTAAAAAAAGGAGTAGAAGTCATTCCGTATATTGATATTCTGTTATAAATGTCAAATCCCTTAGTGATTAAGTTAATTCCTTACTTGCATGAAATAGAATCATATCATGTAATCAATGAATGATTTGTGTTTCTGTGGTTATGTGTTCTGTAGTTGATACTTGACCATGTATTTCAAACCATCACCAATGACAAAAGAATCATTATGTCTGTGAAAATTTGAAGAAACAGAACATACAGGTAGGGGGTAACAAATTTCGTGGTGTTATTGTTTGCAATCTCTTTCCACATAGATGTTTATAATTCAAGTTTCTGTTTTTCATTTTGTAACATCAAATGCTGGTTATGCTGAATATTCTCATCATATAGCCCTACAGCTCTAGGATATCAACTGAAACACTAACTGAACTTTAGCAGTTTTGATTTGGAAGATTTTGATTTTACTACTAATAAGAAATATTTTTATCAAAGGAGCAAAAAACCACAACTGACCTTCTTTCCTTAATTGTGAAAAGCAGTATCATCTAATTTTAAAATAAGAAGGGGTGTAAAGAACAGCAACCTTTGTTAGTTAGAGATGAGTAAACTGAATCACAGGGAGGTGGGATGTTCTGTATAATGTCACATAATGAGTTGTTATCATGCCTAATATGAGAATTCAGGTCTGCAGAATCCCTGGTTGGCATTTTTCCTAACATATCTCAGGCCCTCCTTCTCCATCATGATTTATTTGAATGGTAGTTTGTTCCCTTCCTGTAATATGTGGACAAGGAAGACAGTTGTTACCTATGATTTGTTGATCTAAAATTGAAAAACTATTTTCTGTTCCTTATAAGAAAGTCACTTGTAAGAATGATAGTAGACCAAAGAGAGAGGGAGTGCAAAAGGCAGTGAAGAGAGCAATGTTGAAGTAAATGATGAGGAGGCCAAGACAGGGATGGATTCTGTTTCATAGATGATTGGTCTTCCTGAAGTGTCCTGACCTTGAAACAATAGTAATCGCAAAAAAGTAAAAAAAAAGTCCACAAGAACCAGTGTAATATAGTCTTATGAATTTAAAAAAATTTAAATATAAAAGAACTAAAAATAAAATACCAATTTGTCTCAGGAGGATTCATTTCCAAATTTTATAGAATATAAGATGAGAAGACAGAGAACAATAACTTGAATTCATACAATTAGACATATGCATACATGTATACACGTATACATACACTTGTGCTTTGATATGTATATACATGCATATATATATATATATATATATATATATATATATATATATACATGTATGCATTGTACGTATGATGGCTATTATATTGTAGCTACCCTGTGTATACCTATGTCCATATAATATCTAATATAACAGCTAACATTTATATAGTGATTACTATGTGCCAGGCAAAACTTGGATGACCAGAGAAGTTCATCAGTGTTGTATATTTTTTCTAAAATTCTTGCATAATGCTCTCATGCTTTCCCAGTCATCGACGGAGGAAACCAGGGCTGTGTGCTTGCTCCCATGGTTTTTAGCACCAGTTCTCACTGTTGTTGTCTGGTACTC
Source organism: Trichosurus vulpecula (assembly GCF_011100635.1). Lineage (NCBI taxonomy): Eukaryota > Metazoa > Chordata > Mammalia > Diprotodontia > Phalangeridae > Trichosurus > Trichosurus vulpecula. The sequence continues at coordinate 179,372,768 of NC_050579.1, forward strand.
TCAATAAGGATGAAAATGGAGTCAAGGTCAGCTACTGTACTGACAGTGAATTATTTAACTTGAAAATGCTACAATCCAAGAATAAAGTGGAAGGAGATTTGGTGCAAGATGTTTTGTTTGTAGTGTACTCAATGCAGCCTCTAAGGCTGAGATGCAACAGAGCATGTATTGATTCTAGTGCTAATTTTGGCCTGATGATGCCAAGAAAAGAGAGGTTATCCATCAGCCAGCACCACACCATCCATACATGAAACCATCGGTAGAGTGAATAGAGAGATTTTGAATGCTATAGATAAATTCACTTATATTGACAGTATACTTTCTGTGGATATACACATACATGATCAGTTTGGTGCATGCATTGCCAGAGCTAGATTAGCATTTGGGAGGCTCCAAAGAGGTATTAGGCTGCCTAGCAAACTGAAGATCTACAGAGCTGATGTACTGACCTCCTTGATGTATGCCTGTGAAATGTGAACAGTATACCAGTGACATGTCAAAAAATGAACTGCTTACATTTTAATTGTATTAGGAAGATTCTGAAGATTACTTGGCAAGATGAGGTACCAGACATTGAAGCAAAACTTTCTGAAGCTAAACTGCCAGGCAACCTCTACTGGAGAGAGTACAACTAAGATGAGCTGTTCATGTTGTTTGAATGCCCAACATTTACTTAAAGGCATTCATAGAACAATTCAAACAAGACAAGCACTCTCATGGGAGTCAGAAGAAGCAATACAAGGTTACTCTCAAAGTGTCTCTGAAGAACTTTGGAATCTATTGTGAGACTTGGGAGACACTGGCACAGGACCGTCTGGCATGGCATGCCCTCATCAAAGAAGGCACTATTTTTACTGAGCAAAGCAGAATTATGGTAGTTCAAAAGAAACAATGTGCAAATTTAGACACATCTCCACTCCAAATATTCACATGGACAATTTATGCACAACCTGTGATAGAGCCTTCTGAGCTTGTTTTGCTCTGATCAGCCATAGTCAGACAGACTGTACCTTGACCCCGCCATAGGTCTATCATTTTGGTCCTGTTTGAACATGAATGACAACTAACCACCAACTTTGTGCCAGACAATGTACTAACAATTTTGCAAGTGTTATCTCATTTTGTTCTCACAGTAACTCTGGATGGTGGGTACAATTATTGTCCTTATTTTACAGATGATAAAATTGGGGCAAACAGGTTAAGTGACTAGCCTAGGGTTACATAACAAGCAAGAATCTGAGGTTGAATCTGATCTCAGGGCTTCCTGACTCTAGGCCTGATGCTCTAGTCACTTTTTCATCTGCCTGTCCATAGGTGCCCCTGTATATTCATTTATTTTGCACAACCGTGTGAATTAATGATATTGTTATATTTATGTGATAGATGGGAAAATTCAGGATAAGAAAGTTTAGGTGTATGATCCAGTGTTACACAATCTGCTAAGTGTCTGAGGCAGTATTGGACCCCATGTTTTGCTGACTCTAAATTCATCATGCTATGAACGTATGCCTGAAAGTAGAAAATAGGTTCAGTGGGAGTAGAGATGAGAAGACAAGGTGAAGAAGCAATACTGAGTTTGAAATTTTAGGACTGATGCAATGCTTTACGGTTGGCAACAACAACAAAAGTTGTGACAATGAAATGGGAAGGATCTTAAGGATGTTTCCTTCATCTTGAACCAGATCCTAGGATATTAGTACACCCTTCTTGAAGCACCACTGATGCACCTATAACATTTGAATCACTTGCCTTTTCCTTTCCTGTACCCAGCCATGGAGTATAGCCTGGGTGTTATTCCTAGGGACCCTACTTCTGGTATGACCTTTTGTTACATATATTGGTTCATTATATCTCAAATACCAATGTCTTATTTTGATTATTAATATCATAAATTACATTATGATTCACATTATCAAAAAATGAGGAGGAAAAAGAAGTTTTGTTTTTGTTGTTGTTCAGTCATGTCCAACTTTTCATGACTCCATTTAGCATTTTCTTGACAAAGATACTGGAGTCAAAAGCCATTTTCCTTCTCCAGATCATTTTACAAATGAAGAAACTGAGGCAAACAGAATTAAGTCACTTTCCCAGAGTTACATATCTGGTAAGTATATGAGACCAGATTTGAACTCAGGAAGATGAATCTCCCTGACTCCAGGTCTGGCACTCTAGCCACTGCACCACCTAGCTGCTAGTAAAAGGTACTCAAAAGCAAAAAATCTGGGCAAGAAACAGGTGATTTCTACCCACTCACACAAAGGAATGCATAAACAAATAAGTAAACAGATAAATAACAACACTGTATATTAACAGAATGATACAAACAGAATTCAGTAACAACTAGTGACTACCATTGCATTCTACTAGGAAGATAATACCTGTACACCAATAAAAGAAAAGGAAATTTGCAGAACTGGTAATAAGGCATTGAAATTTTGCCTGGTGCTACATTTTCATTCCACACCTCTGAATGTCTGTTCTCAGTCACATCAATGGTCAACCTTTCCTGTAGTTGCCTCATTCAAAAGTTACTTTCATTGCCGTAATCATCTGCTCTTTTGATAGCATCAGAGATGTCTGGATCTTTTCAACTCGTAGAGTTATCTATAGCCTGGACATAGCCACTTTTAACGTGGTGTTATTTCAAATTTTCCATTTTAGGTTATTTTCATTTGAAACACCTATCACCTATTTCAACTACTCTGTAACTCCTGGTGATTAGGTTTTTGCGCTCTACTAAGGATCATAATAACCACTCCCAATCATCCGGCACAAATCTTTTTTTTTTTTCAGCTGCTATCAGCTTCCAAATGTTTTATCTATACTGATATTACTTATGCTTTCCATTCACATATGATTTCTCATGCTCATAAGACTTTCCTCCCCTTTAACCATCACCATCTATTCACTAGCAATAAATATACTCATAATCTCATAAAGTTGATTTACCTTCTATATCTGGGAGCATTCTCATGACAAGAAATGCCGGTTACACTTTTTAAAAAATTAATTTGTAAAATAAAATAAGCATTTACATAACATGGCATAATAAAAAAGATTATTGTATATGAAACTGCAAATCTATTATGTGCAACTTGCTATTCCTTTTAAATATATAACGTCATCATGTAATTTTCTTTTTTCCCCTTTTTTTCCTTCCCTCCCCCCTGAGATGGCTACCATTAGACACAAATAGGTACACATGCACGCACATATACACAGATATAGATGTATATACATACATTTGGGGTATTTGCATATACATATATATGTAAAATTATTTGTACATACTTCTATTTATTAGTTCCTTCTCTGAATGTAGATAACATCTTTCTTTACGTGTCTTTTATAGTTAATTCAGATATTTATAATAGTCAAAATGATATTCACTCGAAGTTGTTCTTAAAATAGTATTCCTGTTATTGTGTATGATGTTCTCTTGGTTCTGCTAATTTCACTCTTTGTCATTTTGTGCAAGTCTTACCATGTTTTTCTAAGATAATTGAGCTCCTCATTTCTTATAGAAGTGTAATATTCCTTCACAATAATGTACCACAACTTCTTCAGCCATTCCCCAATTGATGAGCATCTCTGCACTTTCCAGTTCTTTGCCACCACAAAGAGAGCTGCTATAAACATTTGAGAACATACATGTTCTTTTAATTTTCTCCTATTTATCTCTAGAAATAGAACTAGTGGTAGTATTGCAGGATTAAAGGGTATAGGCACTTTTTTAACTGTTTGGGTATAATTCCAGATTGCTCTCCAAAGCAGCTGGATAAGTTCACAAATCTACCAGTGATGAATTAGTCTAAATTTTTCCACATCCTCTCAAACATCTGTAGCTTTTCCCTTCAATCATTTTAGCTAATCTGGTAGGTGTAAAATGATATCTCAAAGTTGTCTTAATTTGCATTTCTTTAATTGATAATGATTTAGAGCATTTTTTCATATTACTATAAATTTTTTGATTTTTTCATTGGAAAACTGCCTATTCATTTCCTTTGACCATTTATCAATTGGGGAATGACTCATATACTTACATATTTGACAAATTTCTTTATATAAATTTTAGATATAAGACCTTTATCTGATGAATTGTCTAGAAATTTTTTCCTCCAATTTTCTGTTTTCCCTCTGATCATGCCTACATTTGTTTTATTTGTACAAAAATTTAATTTAATATGATCAAAATTGTTTGTTTTACACCTAACTTTGTTATCTCTTATTTATCAATAGTGTGTCTATCCATGTCTCTTAATTTTCTTGTAAAACCTCTCTTTATATCTAGGTCATATATTAATTTTAAACTTATTTCATTAAATGGTATAAGATATTGGTCTATGCCCAGTTTCTGCCATACTGCTTTCCAGTTTTCCTAACAATTTTAAACAAATAATGAATTATTTTCCCAAAATCTTAAGTCTTTATACTTGGTTATTGGCTATTTATTGGTTACAGGGTTATTTTATGTATTTACTGCTGTAAATTATGTCTATTCTTTTCCATTGATCTGCCTTTCGATTTCTTAGCTAGTACAAAATTTCTTGATAATTATTACTTAATAGTATGGTTTAAGATCTGGAACTGCTATACTTCTTTCTTTTACATTTTTATTAGTTCATTTGCTATTCTTGGCTTTTTGTTCTTCCAAGTCAATTTTATGTTTTTTTTCTAATTCAGTAAAATAATTTTTTGATAGTTTAATTGAGATAGCATTGAACACATAAATTAGTTTATGTAAAATTTTATTGTATTGGCCCTGACTACTTATGAACCATTAATATTTCTGTAACTTAAATTTGATTTTATTTGTACAAAAAGTTTTTTTTAAATAATTATCTTTATATAGTTCCTGTTTTTTTTTTGACTGGAATATCTCAGGTATTTTATACTATCTAGAGTTCCAGGTGCACTTTAAAGAATATTTTCATACTCTTGGTACACAGCCCTAGCACGATACTCTCACCTTTCCCCACCATTCCCAAAAATTCCCAAATACTTAAAATTTGAATCCGTGTGACCTAACAAGTCACTTTATTTCTATGGGTCTCACTTTGCTCATCTATAAAATCTAGATTTTTGAACTAGGGGAGTCTAAGGTCCTTTTCAGCTCTGAATATTTGATCTTATATCTCTTGCCTTCCAGGAGACAAGTAGCGTATACTAGGCAATTAGGAGATTCAGGGAGAAGAAGATGCATCTTTGGTGAGGAAATTTAGTGAAAAGGTTAAAATGTGGAAGATCCAAAGGAATACATTAGGTATTGAGCAGGAGTTCTTCACAGAGATGCAGAATGAAATGTTTTTGAAAGGAGTTAAATGAAGGTTATGTAGTAGGAATGCAGAAAACTACAGGCTGGAAAGTAGTCAGGTTAAGGATGTAGAATTGTTCTATAAGTGATGTGAAGGGTGTGCATGAGAAAGGGCACAATGGAGAGTATATAGAAGTGTGTAAAATGATTTAAAAAGGAGGAAAACACTATAGCACAAAATGAGTTGATAAGTCATTACAAGATATGGTGGTGGTACAACACTGGATCTCCTGGGGATATTGAAGACAGGAATGAATAGATCTACGAAGGGTAGTAGGAGGAATAGTATAGACAAAGAGAAGAGACAGAGGGCAGAGCTGGATGGAGGAGTTAGAAGTAGAGTTGGTAAAAAAAAAATAGTCAATCAATAGACATTTATTAAGTTCCTTCAGTCAACCAGACACTGGGGATATAAAACAGAAGGAGCTCACAGTCTAATTTTGTTAGAGGTAGAGGAGAAGCATGAGAGGAAAAGGAAGGAGAACATAGGCTACAATGTTATATGTACAACCAGAAACAGATGCCAACATTCTCTATGTAATGGTGAGTGTAAATGTGTGGGATGCTCTTGTTGTAGAATAGCTGGTAACCCTCTGCTTCACTCCTCCTCCATTCCATAATCTTCTTTTTCAAAATCTGGTTGAAATTTCTCAAATATTCCTTTAATTGTATTATTTATTGCTTAAGTTGCTATTGATTGCACCGTGTATTAATATACAAAGGACATTTTCATGCATCAACATGTGGAAGTCTTATTGCAAAAATTTTCACCAAAATCAAGCATAGAATAACTAGGTCATGATTTAGCAGATAAGTCCTACAGAGATACCAGAGACATATCAAGTTTAAGTAAAAAAAAAATCAGCAATTGTTAAGTGCTTATTTTGTACCAGTCTATGTGCTAAATCCTAGGGATACAAAGAAACATAAAAACACTACCTACCCCCCAAAAGTGAATTTCATATCAAAGTAGACAGAAGACAAACAAGAAAGAAACTCACTCTTCCTTCCTCTTCTCTCTTTGACTCTCTCTCCTTCTCCTCTCCTCTTTTCCTCTTCATCCTCCTCCTTCTTCCCCTGCCCGCCCCCTCTCTCTCACTCTCTCTTTCTCTTTCTTTCTCTAACAACATTATTACTTCCAGCTCCTGTAGCTGTGTAAGGCTAATAGCACCAGCACACAGAAGGGCTCCTAGCTCAGGTTCTTTGATCTGCTCTTCTAAGGAAAGCAACTTTAAGGGGTTTACAATCTCACTTTAATTAAACATACATACATAACTCAGTTCAGGGGAAAAAGTCAGCACCCTGAAGTTCAGAGCAAATACAAACAGAAATTACAAACAGAGAAAATATAAAAAGGCCAAATAGCACAAATTGACAGGCTTCTAGCTGTCTGACTGAAGCTATACATACATAGTTACCAGAGAGAGACACCAACATCTGGGTTTTCAAAGCTGTGGGGCTCCTTAATGGATACTCAGTCTTCACCCCAACACTCTTCCAATGAGTAATCCCCAAACAAAATGTTCACCTTAGAGTGTATATGCACTTCTTCAGGGTCAGAGAACCTCACACCACTCATTACCTAATTAGCAAAAGGGTGTGGGCTTTACTACAACAAAGGCAAGACTCAATAAAAGGCACTTGATTGCCTTAATGCTGAGAAGCACTCCAAAACAAAAGACAACAAAAAGTCCCATTTTGCTTGTCATTATACTCTCTCATATATATGTATATATTCATATACATATCCACATACACATAGACATATACACACACATGTATATATGCATATATGTGTATATACATATATACATATACACATATACATATACACACATATACATATATATAAATGTGTGTGTGTATATATATATATATATATATATATATATATACGTGTGTGTGTGTGTGTGTGTGTATACATACAGACTAGATGAAAAGTAATCTTCAAAGGAAACAAATTAGAAGCTGGAGGAATCTCATTGCAGAGACATCTGATCTGAGTCTTGAAATAAGTGGAAAATCATGGAGCCAGATGGCTTAGTAGATAGTGTTGAAAGTCAGGAATATCTGTTTTTGAATCATGCCTCAGATGTTGTACACCTGTGTGACCCTGGGCAAATCATTTACTTCTTTTCAGCTTCAGTTTCCTCATTTGCAAAATGGAGAACCATAACAGCACCTATATCATAGGCTTGTTGGGAGGCTACACACACACACACACACACACACACACACACACACACATGCATACAAACACACACACACACACACACACACACACACTGCTCTGGAAACCTTGAAACTCTATGTATATAAATGTTAGTATTATGCCAGTTAGGAAGTGGTAGGAACCTGTTTTTTTATTCCAATCTCAACATTCAAACCACCACATAAAGCTGGCTCTTTATATTACGTGAACTGTGCAGGAATCACATTTTTTTTCTGCCCTTGGCAAAAGTTATTAGTTTCTTTTGAAATGTGATTATTATAATAAGATCCCAAGTGGTAAATATAATTGAGACATAGTAATTAAGACTCCATCATTTACTTTGGAAAGTTATTACAGTTTAAGAAGTTTTCAGATATTTGGCCTAATTTCATTTTATTTTTTCATCACACTGTGACACCTTTACTATCATAAAGCATTGTGCTCCCTGCTGTACATTTTAACTCTCCAAATCTAGATGTAAAATGATTTCTTTTCTTAGTCTGAGTAACATTATCAAGCAGCTCATTCCCACTTCCCTGGCAGGGCAACGGTGCTTACTTTGTAGACTGAGGCAGCATAGCTGATGACCTCCGTGCTTTCTGGCTATAACTTATAGTTCAATTCTTTAAAAAGGAAGCACAATATTAATAAAGTCTAGCTCTTTCTTTTTTTAGATTATTTTATTTTTAGTTTACAGCACTCAGTTCTACATAATTTTGAGTTTCAGGTTTTCTTCCCGCCTCCCTTTTACCCCCCCACACCCCCACCCCGCCATCGACAAGATGGCATGGAATTTGATATATCTTCTACATATAACACACTAGTCAAGTTGTGGAGAAGAATTATGACCAATGGAATGAATCATGAGAAAGAGGAAACAGAAACAAAAACAAAAAAACAAAAACAAAGGAGAAAAAAAAAAAGGGAAAAAAAGGCAAGCATAAAGTTTGCCTCAATCTGCATTCGTACTGCATAGTTCTTTCTCTGGATGTAGATAGCATTCTCCATTGTGAGTCCTTTGGAGTTGTCCTTGCACCTTGTGTTGCTGAGAAGAGCGAAGTCTGTCAGGGTTGGTCCTCATGGAATCCATATATCTGTGGTTGTGTACAATGTTCTCCTGGCTCTGCTCTGCTCACTCAGCATTATGTCGTGTAGGTTTTTCCAGGTTGTTACGAAGTCCGTATCTTCCTCATTTCTTATAGCACAATAGTATTCCATTACCTTCATATACCACAACTTGTTCAGCCATTCCCCAATTGATGGGCATGCCTTTGATTTCCAATTCTTTGCTACTACAAAAAAGCCACTATAAATATTTTTTACATATGGGTCCTTTTACTACTTGTGTGATCCCTTTGGGATACAGCCCTAGAAGTGGTATTGCTGGGTCAAAGGGTATGGAAATTTTTATAGCCCTTTGGGCATAGTTCCAAATTCCTCTCCAGAATGCCTGGATCAGTTTCCAACTCCATCAGCAATGTAACAATGTTCCAATTTTTCCACATCTTCTCCAGCACTTATTATTTTCCCATTTTGTCATTTTAGCCAATCTGACAGGAGAGATGTGGTACCTAAGAGTTGTTTTGATTTGCATTTCTCTAATCAGTAGTGATTTCAAGCATTTTTTCATATGCCTATAGATATCTTTAATTTCTTCCTCTGAAAACTGACTGTTCATATCCTTTGACCATTTCTCAATTGGGGAGTGGCTTGTATTCCTATAAATTTGGCTCAGTTTCCTGTATATTTTAGATATGAGGCCTTTATCAGAGATACCCATTGTAAAGATTTACTCTCAGTTTTCTGTTTCCCTCCTAATCTTTTTTGCATTGGCTTTTTTATACAAAAACATTTCAATTTAACATAATCACAATTATGTGTTTTGTATTTTGCAATGCTCTCTATCTCTTGTTGTGTCATGAATTCTTTTCTTTTCCATAAATCTGATAGGTAAACTATTCCTCGCTTTCCCAAATTGCTTATAGTACCAGCCTTTATTCCTAAATCATGAACCCATTTTTGGTATATGGTGTAAGATTTTGGTCTATGCCCAGTTTCTGCCCTACCATTTTCCAATTTTCCCAGCAGTTTTTGTGAAATAGTAAATTCTTAGCCCAGAAGCTGGATTCTTCGGGTTTATCAAAGAGTAAATCTCTATAGTCATTGACTACTGGGACTTGTGTACCTAACCTATTCCACTGATCTACAACTTGGTTTCTTAGCCAGTACCAGGTAGTTTTGATGACTGCTGCTTTATAGTATGGTTTAATATCTGGTATGGCTAGGCCATCTTCCCTAGCATTTCTTTTCATTAATACCCTAGATATTCTAGACCTCTTGTTCTTCCAGATGAATCTTGTTATTATTTTATCCAGCTCTGTAAAATAATTTTTTGGTCGTTTGATTGGTATGACACTGAATAGACAGATTAATTTAGGTAAAATTGTCATTTTTATTATATTAACTCAGCCTAGCCTTGAGCAATTGATATTTTTCCGTTTATTTAGGTCTGACTTTATTCATGTGAAAAGTGTTTCATAATTATGTTCATATAGGTCCTGGGTTTGTCTTGGCAGATAGACTCCCAAATATTTTATAGTGTCTACAGCTACTTTGAATGGAATTTCTCTTTCTCTCTCTTGCTGTTTGACTTTGTTAGTACTGTATAGGAATGCTGAGGATTTATGTGCATTTATTTTATATCCTGCAGCTTTGCTAAAGTTGTTTATTATTTCAAGTAGTTTTTTACTTGATTCTTTAGGATTCTCCAAGTAAATCATCATACAATCTGCAAAAAAATGATAATTTAGTTTCTTCTTTGCCTACTCTAATTCCTTCAATTTATTTTCTTCTCTTATTGCTACAGCTAACTTTTCTGGTACCAAACTGAATAATAGTGGTGATAATGGACATCCTTGTTTTACCCCTGGTCTTACTGGGAATGCATCTAGCTTATCCCCATTACAAATAATGTTTGTTGATGGTTTTAGGTAGATGCTATTTATAATTTTAAGGAAGGCTCCACTTATTCTATGTTTTCTACTGTTTTTAATGGGAATGTGTGTTGTATTTTGTCAAAGGCTTTTTTCTGCATCTATTGAAATGATCATATGGTTTCTGCTAGTTTTGTTGTTGATATGATCAATTACACTGATAGTTTTCCTAATATTGAACCAGCCTTGCCTTTCTGGAATAAATCCTACCTGGTTATAGTGTGTTATTCTCATGATAAGTTGCTGCAATCTCTTTGCTAATATTTTATTTAAAATTTTTGCATCAATATTCATTAGGGAGATTGGTCTATAATTTTCTTTTCTGTTTTGACTATTCCTGGTTTAGGTATTATTACCATATTTGTGTCTTGAAAAGAATTTGGTAGGACTTCTTCACCTATTTTCCCAAATAGTCTATAAAGTATAGGAATTAATTGTTATTTAAATGTTTGAAAAAATTCACATGTAAAACCATCTGGCCCTGGAGATTTTTTCCTAGGGAGTTCATTGATGGCTTGCTGAATTTCTTTTTCAGAGATGAGGTTATTTAGGAATTTTACTTCCTTTTCTGTTAATCTGGGCAATTTATGTTTTTGTAGATATTCATCCATATCCCTAAGGTTGTCAAATTTATGGGCATACAATTGGGCAAAATAATTCCTAATTATTGTGTGGATTTACTCTTCATTAGAGGCGAATTTACCCTTTTCATTTTTGATACTGGTAATTTGATTTTCTTCTTTCTTTTTATTTTTTTAATCAAACTGACCAAATGTTTATCAGCTTTATTGTTTTTTTTCATAAAACCAGCTCTTTGTGTTATTTATTAATTCCGTAGTTTTCTTGGTTTCAATTTGATTAATCTCTCCTTTGATTTTCAGTATTTCTAATTTGGTATTTAAGTGGGGATTTTTAATTTGTTCTTTCTCTAGCTTTTTCAGTTGCAGGCCCAATTTATTGATCTTCTTTTTCTCTATTTTATTCATGTAAGCATTTAGTGATATAAAACTTCCCATAACAACTGATTTTGCTGCATCCCATAAGTTTTGGTATGTTGTATCATTATTGTCATTCTCTTGAATGAAGTTATTAATTGTTTCTCTGATTTCTTCTTTGGCCCACTCATCCTTTAGAATTAGATTATTTAGTTTCCAAATAATTTTTAGCTTATTTTCCATGGTTCTTTATTACAAATGATTTTTATTGCATCGTGATCTGAAAAGAATGCTTTGACTACTTCTGCCTTTCTGCACTGGATTGTGAGGTTTTTATGTCCTAGTACATGGTCAATTTTTGAGTATGTGCCATGTGCTGCTGAGAAATAAGTATATTCCTTTTTATCCCCATTTAGTTTTCTCCAGAGGTCTATCATATTTGCCTTTTCTGAAATTCTGTTAACCTCCTTAACTTCTTTCTCATTTATTTTGAGGTTAAATTTTCAAGTTCAGAGAGGGGGAGGTTGAGGTCTCCCATTATTACAGTTTTGCTGTCTATCTCTTCCTGCGACTCCCTTAACCTCTCCTCTAAGAATGTGCATGCCATACCAATTGGTGCATATATGTTTAACAATGATATTGCTTCATTGTTTATGGTGTCTTTTAGCAGGATGTAGTGTCTTTCATTACCTCTTTTAATTAAATCTATCTTTACTTTTGCTTTGTCGAGATTTGGATTGCTACACTTGCTTTTTTTTGTACTTTAGTTAAAGTGCAATATATTTTACTCCAGTCTTTTACCTTTACCCTGTGTGTATCCCCCTGTTTAAGATGTTTTTCTTATAAACAGCATATTGTAGGATTATGGTTTTTAATCCATTCTGCTCTCTGCTTCCCTTTTATGAGAGAGTTCATCCCATTCACATTCACAGTTATGATTTCTGTCTGTGTCTTTTTCTCCATCCTATTTCCCCCCCTGTTTATGCTTTTATTTCTCCTTTCCCCTTCCACTCATCAACAGTTTTGATTTTGACTGCTGCCTTCCTCAGTTTACCCTCCCTCTTGATTCCCCTCCATTATCTTACCATTTTTCACTTGCTACTTCTTCCCTCACTTCTGACCACCCCCTCCTTTTTGTCCCCCTTTCCCTTCCTACTGCCTGTAGGACAAGTTAGATTGCTGTACTTACCAGGGTATGTTATTCCCTTCTTGAACCAGATCCGATGACAGTAAAGCTCAAATACTGCTCTTCTCCCTCCCTTCTTTCCCTCTATTATAATGTGTTTTGTGTCTCTTCATTTGATGTAATTTACCCTTTTCTACTACCTCTTTACCTCTTCTCCCATAACCCTACTTTACTTCTTTTAATTATGTTTGTAATCCTTATATCAGTTATTTTATACAGACAGCCACAATCTATGTGTATTCCTTTCAATTGTCATAATAGCTATACTGTTCTCAAGATTTTCATACGTGTGTGTGTGTGTGTGTGTGTGTGTGTGTGTGTGTATAAAACAAACATAAGATGATATAATCCTATATAAAGATGTAAATAATTTGCCCTTATTGATTTATAAGGTTTGTGGGGGGTTTTCCCCCTGTTTACCTTTTTGTGTCTCTCTTGAGTTTTGTATTTGGAGATCAAATTTTCCATTGAGTTCAGGCCTTTTCAACAGGAAGTTCTGGAATTCCCTTATTTCGTTGAATGTCCATCTCCTTGCCTGAAAAATTATGCTTAATTTTGCTGGATAGTTGATCCTTTGTTGTAGTCCCAGCTCCTTTGGCCTTCAGTATATCGTATTCTGATTTCTCCTGTCATTTAATGTAGAAGCTGAAAGATCTTGCATGATCCTTACTATAGTTCCACGATATTTGACTTGTTTCATTTTGGCTGCTTGCAGTATTTTCTCCTTGACTTTGTAATTCTTAAATTTGGCTATAATATTTCTTGGCGTTTTCAGTTTGAGATCTCTTTCAGGGGGTGATGGGTGCATTCTTTCAATGACTATTTCACCCTCTGGTTCTAGGAACTCTGGGCAGTTATCTTTGATAATTTCTTCAAAGATATTGTCAAGGCTCCTTTTTTCATGGTGGATTTCCAGTAGACCAATAATTCTTAAATTGTTTCTCCTGGATCTATTTTCCAGCTCAGTTGTTTTTCTAATCAGAAATTTCACATTTTTTTCTATTTTCTCATTCTTTACATTTTGTTTTACTACTTCTTGATGCCTCATAGAGTCATTAGCTTCCACTTGCTCAATTCTAATTTTTAATGAGTTGCTGTCTTCGTTTTCCTTTTGAGTCTCCTTTTCCAATTGGTTGATTTTACCTCTCAGGGTGTCATTTCCTATATTTAGATTCTGAATCTCCATAGCCATTTCACCAATCTTATTCTTTAAGGCACTTGATTTCATCAGTGTTTTTTTTTTCCATTTTTCCATTTTTTCTTTTACCTCCCTAATTTGGTTTTTAAAATCCTCTTTTAGCTCTTCCAGTAATGCTTTTCAGGCTTGAGATAAGTTCTCATTCCCTTTTGAGGTGTCAGATGTGGGTATAGTGTCATTTCTATCTTCTTCCAAATTGGTATTTTGATCATGCCTATCTCCATAAAAGAATCAATGTTCCTCTGTTTTTTTTGTGTTCTTCTTTATATTGGTTAGCTTTTTCCTTGCTTTACAATGGATTTCTGCTTTTGGGGCTCAGGGAGCTCTGTCCCCAATTTCTTGTTCTGGTGATTGCCAGTCTAGTTACTGGCTTTTTGTATTATAGCCTTCAGTTTCCTGAGGTGTGGGGGAGGAATCTGGCTGCCTGAAGTCTCCTCTTCCCCTGGGGCTGCTCTCCAGCACTGTTGCCCTTCAGCAATGGTCTCAGCTATTTGTTGTCTGTGCTGGTATCTGCCACTTCCCCTGGGGGTGCAAAGGTACATCTGGGCTCCTGCTGTTGACCCCTGCTGGCTCTGCCCCTCTGGGACTCAGGAACTCCCACTGCTCATCCACTGAAGCCCCACTTCTGTCTCCTCTATTCCAGCATTTTTTCCCGAGGAATTCTCTGCGTCGGGGGGGGGGGAGGGATTAGAGCCATTTACCTGGACATTATGTCTCCCAGATGTTCAAGAAGAAGAATTTCATACCTTTGGGCTGCAAGCCTCAGGAGTTGATATCTCACAGCCAGTGGCACTGTGCTGCTGCCTCTCCTCACTTCCACAGACTCCCATCCAGTGTTGGGAGGCCTGGGGATCTCCACCAGTTTTGGGCACCTAGCTTTCTCCCAGCCTATCTTGCTGGTTGGCTTCAGCAGCTGCTTCCACTTTGGTGCTATCTGGAGCAGCTCCGCATACCGAGTGCTCTTCCAGCATACAGATTCATCCTGTTGGCCTTTCAGACTTTCCTGGCTTGGAAATCTGCCTCACTCAGACTGCTAGCAGCTTCTATCTCTCTCAAATCTGCTCAGATTCACTTTTTTATAGGTATCTGACAAAGTTTGTGAGAGAGCTCTAGTAAGATGCTGTTTTCATGTGGCCATCTTGGCTCTGCCCCTAAGTCTAGCTCTTTCAGGTTGCTTATTTGTAATCTCTCATTTTATTACATCACTATAGCAGTTTTGATTAATTGGTCCCACATATCAGAATATTTCACTAAATTGACTTCCCAACTAAAATTGTTCTACTGAATCATCACTTGATTCAAACACATTATCTTTTGGTGTCTTCAGTGTTGCATAGTTTGTGTTACCCCTATTATAACTAATCTCTTATATTAGGGGTAGTTTTTTTTTCTTTTTTTTTGGAGTGGTGAAGGCAGGGCAATTGGGGTTAAGTGACTTGCCCCAAGGTCACACAGCTAGTAAGTGTGTCAAGTGTCTGATGGCAGATTTGAACTCAGGTCCTCCTGACTCCATGGACAGTGCTCTACTCACTGGGCCACCTAGCTGCCCCAAGTAAGCAAAAATTTTAAATAACCCCACCCCACCCTTTTTCTTTTGGTATATACAATAGTTCAAAGTCTGCTTAATATTTTCCTAACTGGTTTAATCTGACTCTAAGCCAGGGGTTCTTAGTCTGGGTATCATTAACTTGTTAGAGAGATAGATGCATAAATTATATTTCAACAGGATTTGTTTATCTCATATTCATATGTATGTTATTTTATATATTTATAAAGATTCTGGAAAAAAAGGAGGGTTTTCAGTAGACTGTCAAATGGGATCCACGACATTAAAAAAATGTTTTAAGAACTCCTTTTCTTCATTCCCTATTTCCTAGTCTTTTCTTAATAGCTTCCAAAACCATGTTCCTGATGGATAGGCCTGACCTTGTCAATCACCTAATTAAGAAAGGACTCATTTTTTATAGGATAGAACACAATCTACATAGATTGGTATTTAGGTAACTTTTCAATCTGGCTGTAATCTCCTTTCTTGCCTTATTTCCTATTACCTTCCTCCCACACTCCATGCTTTCCCAAACTGGAGACAACCAGATTAGGATTTCCCAAATATTGCCTTGTCACCTTTGCCTCACTTCATAGCCTTGAAGGAACACTTCTGAAGGGTCACTCACATTCTAAAGCCCTATCTGAAATGCTCAACTAAAAGTCATTTTCTCCCTTTTCAAAAGATTCTAGAATGTTATCCAGATCTTTGCATGGTTCCAATTTTATTACTACTTGTGTTAATGTAGTAACTCCCAGTAGACTATGACTTCTTGAAAAGGGGGATTATCTTGTTTTTGTTGTTGTTACTGTGTTTTGTTTTTTGTCTGTATCAATGATGAGGGTACAGACTCTGGGAACTCCCTTGAACCTGATGGGGGATAGTCTCTGAGAACCCCCTTGAACTCTCCTTGAATCTTCCCACTTGATCTGGCCTTTGCCTGAGGCCATAACCCTTTCATTATTTAGGCCCAAATCTCTACTTAGCCTAGAACCTCTACTGTCCAGCTGCTTCCAGCCCTTGATCCCATCAAAATCTCATTCTCTTGTTTCCTGGAGTCTTGACCTCTAGTCACCCCAGTCCTATCAAGATCCTCCTTAGGCTCCTCCTCAAGACCCTCCCTAAATAACCTCCTCTAGTAACCCCAGACTACTTGACCACTCCTCAATCCCTCCCACAATCTTTCTGTATACGAGTCTCATCTTGCCTCCATGATGACTCTCAGATTCAATATAGCTCAGTAGACTGAATCCGGCCTGCTTGTGAAAACAAGCTTCACAAAGGGTGGGATTTCTTAAGATAACCCATTATGGTGAAACCTTAATAAACTTTGTCTCTTTCCTTGGCTGAGTAGGCTTGAGTCCAATTCATTTGGCAGGACCAGGCGTGTTGGTATTTTGGGGTCTCGAGCGCCCCTAAAATCCTATGGTGCCCTACCCTCAGCAGTTTTCTTTAACCTCATCATCACCAGTAACTCGCGGAGTGCCTTCTATATAATAGGCTTTTAATGAATATTTATTGAATTGGCTTGTAAAATAATCATATAGCCAGCACCCACCTGGGAGAAGTTTTTATTTTACCTCACTATTTTCTTGAAATATTCCTCTTTCCCCCACTACTAATAGAAAGGATGATTGAGTGACCATTTCAAAAGGATAACATAGACTAGAATTTTATTTCTTTTCACCTAGAAAATTCTGTGGATTGTCAGCTAAATAAGGCAGTAATGGAATTGAATGAGATTGGGGAGGCTGTCAGAAAAATAGCTAGTATTTCAGTGAGTCAGTTTTAAGAGATATTATTTTTTTTTCCTCTCTCTCTCTCTCTCTCTCTCTCTCTCTCTCTCTCTCT
Source organism: Trichosurus vulpecula (assembly GCF_011100635.1). Lineage (NCBI taxonomy): Eukaryota > Metazoa > Chordata > Mammalia > Diprotodontia > Phalangeridae > Trichosurus > Trichosurus vulpecula. The sequence goes on from NC_050579.1 coordinate 179,390,003, forward strand.
CTCTCTCTCTATTCGTACTAATGGGATACTAATGCTTTGGTGGTGAAAGTTTTGTTGGAGAAACTTGATATGTTTACTATAGATTTTATTTTCAACTAAATGTTTTTTTTCTCTGAAGCCAAATGAAAGAGACTCAGATAACTGGAGATATTTGTTCCTTTTGCTTAGAGATATTGTGTAAATCATAAATAATTATTAAGCACCTATTATATTTCAGGCACTATGTTAAACACTGGGGATACAAAGAAATTCAAGGACAGTTCCTACTCTCTACAAGCTTGCTGTCTAATGATAAAAAAATATGTGAACAGATACATTCAAAGAAACTAAATACAGAATAAATTAGAAAAAAAATGAACACTAGGAAGACACTACAATTGAAGGGGAACTGGAAGCTTTCTGTAAAAGGTAGGACTTGAAAGAAGCCGGGGAATCCCTGGAGGCAGGGAAGCAGAAAGGAGAAAGGAGAACATTCTAGGCATGGGAAACAGACAGTGAAAATGTAGAGACAAGAAATGGTGTGTCTTGTTCAAGGAATAGCAGGGAGACTAGTGTCACTATATCACAGAACATGCATGTGTGTGAGGGGTGGAGTAAGATGTAAGAAGACTGGAAAGCGAGGAAGGGTTGAGATTATCAAGGGTTTTGAATATTTTAGCTTCTTTTTCATTGTTTTTGAATGGATCTCTTTCCTGCTTTGTGATTTAAAAATAATACTATGGGCAATATTAAGTAGAAGTTTATTTCATTTCTTACCATTTTATTAAAGAGAAGTTAATGATTTAAGTACAACTATAGGGTTTGCTACATTTGGCTATATGATGAGGCAGATTTTTAAAAGTCTTCAAATTCATACTAATTCTTTTCTTTTTTTCCTTGAGGCAATCAGGGTTAAGTGACTTGCCCAACCTCATACAGATATTAAGTGTCAAGTGTCTGAGGACAATTTGAACTCAGGTCCTCATGACTCCAGGGCCAGTACTGTATCAGCTGCACCACCTAGTTGCCCCTAAAATTCATACTAGTTTTGCTTTTGTCCAACATGGATGCATTGCATTGAGAAAGGGAACTAAAAATGTAGTTGCTGTTAGTTTTAGGGTCACATTATTGTGTCCTGCGTGTCTAGGGAAGAGCCCACAGTCTACTTCTTTTTTTTTCCTCCTGTTTTTTCTCTTTCTTCAGAGAGCTGCTGAAAACTCCCACTGTAGTGGGGAAACTGTCCTTCATTCCTGACCTCAAAAGCTTTCCATCTTTTCATGCTGGGCACAAATAAAACTCTCAAGGGTTTTACAGATAGCTCACGCTTGCCAAAGCACTGTCACATAAGAAAATGTCACATTATTTTCTCCAATTTTTACTAAAAGAAAATTTGAAGTCCCCTTACAGATTATTATGTACACCCTACATGTCTTATTAATTATATGATCTATATGTTGTGAAGTTTCAATAATGATCGTGATATTTTCCTGGAAACAATGTCCAGTCTTTTCAATACTCATATTCTACTTGATGTTTTGCATGATTTTGAGTGGCGGTTTCTTTAGCTCTAGTTTTATCCCCACCACTACCATCCTTCATACTATGACCAGATTAATCTTAGGGACCATCACCAGTTGTCTTGACTTTTTGTTTTGCTACTGTACTTTGCACAGCTGTACTTCACTTAAATCTAATTCACATCCAAGGTAAGACATCACCTTCATGATACTTTTGGTCCTCCTCAAGGATGACGAATGAACCACAGTCTATGAGTAGTACCAGCTGTCCTTTGGGGATTCAACCTGCCAGTCTGAGTTGGGGAGTGCTGTTATTTTTTCCCTTCCTTCCTTCCTTGCTTCCTTCCTTCCTTCCTCCCTCTCTCCTTCCCTCCCTCCTCCCTCCCTCTCCCCCACCTCCCCTCCCTCCCTTCCTCCCTCATTTCTTTCTTTTTTCTTTCTTTCTTTTTTTTTCTTTCTTTCTTTCTTTCTTTCTTTCTTTCTTTCTTTCTTTCTTTCTTTCTTTCTTTCTTTCTTTCTTTCTTTCTTGTTGTTCTTATTCTTCTCATCCTCCTCCTTCCCATACTCCTCAGCCTCCTCCTTCTCATGCTCCTCCTCCTTCTTCTTCTCTTAAAAAGCTGGGATAATTTACTCTTTGTACAGTTTTCATTTATGACTTCTTGAGACATAACTCTGAAAAAATAGGCTTTTAAAAAGCTCATTGTGATTCAAACGCAGCTATCTGACTATGCCTTCAAACTCAAATCACCCCGGCTTTCATTGAAGGCACATAATAAGCCCAAGCCCAATTCACTGTTGCTCTTTGTGTAGATTTTGATGGCTTAGAGTGAGTGTAAATAGCAATTGCGTTCTATTCTGGCCAGAAACTCTGAGGGTCTTCCCCTACAAGATTGATATTTTTGTGATTAAATGAGGCCATCCTTTGTCTCAATTTTTACATAGCTCTTAGTCATTGACTTGTAGTTTCCTCAGACAAATTGACACCTGAGAAAGACCTTAAATTACAAAGCCCACTGTATCCTGAGCAATCTTCAGTTGTTTTGACTTTTGTCTTGCTGCTGGACCCAGATAACTAGAGAAAAGAGTGAACCTGATGATTTTGCACAGCTCTGCCTCACTTAAATGGAGTTCACAAATCAAGACATCACCCTCATGATGTGATTTGTCCTCCTCGAGAATGAAGCAAGAACAACAAACAATAGCAGATTAATCTTAGTTTTGTGTAGATTTAAGCATGACATTACTCTTGAGAAAATCTTTAGGTGTCTAATTGTAGTCAACAAAAATAAGTCCAAAATCTTCACTTTCCCATTCTAAGCATTCCATCTAGATTTAAGCTACCTTTGACCTCATTGTCCTTCACAATCACTTTTATACAATAAAAATTGCCCTTTCTACATTTCTCAACCTCATTCTGCTATTTAATAAGTCTTCCTTTGATCCCACTCTTTCCTGTACTTGTAATGCCTTTCTTTCATCTTAATGTGTTGAAATCCAACCTCTTCTTAGAGGTTGACCTCAAATAAATCTCTGATAGGACAAAAAGTCTTTCTTTTACCTTTTTTGGGGGGAGAGGGAGATGATGCTTCTCCTATGATCATGGTGTCAAACTTTTATTAAATGCTTACCATGTATCAATAATTATACCCATACCAGTATTAATATGTATGTTGAAGTCTCCAAGTATGAGGACATGAGTTGGGCTGCAAATTACAAAAAAAGGCAAACTTTGAAGAAAGAAACCATTCTGAAAAATCATTGAAACCAATGATGAAAAGAGAATATTTCTGTTACCAATAGAAAATGTCCACAAGAATATGGATTGGGTGGTAAATTTAGAGAGTTATAATCTCAAATGGAGAAAATGGCTAATTGATGGATAGAGGAAGTCTGGAAGTGGAATAGTGAGCAAGGAGTATTCCATCTCTCCCACCAAAACCAGTGAGAGGAAAGAGAATGAATAAAATTATAACTAGCATTTGAAAGGATGGCCAAAGATGAATCTTTTTTTATATTATACCTATTCTTTAAATATTTTATCTTCCTATACCCTAATAGACTGGAAGGTCCCTGAGGATAGAAAATATGCCTTATTTATCTCTTTAAAATTCCCTATTTTGTGGTACAATGCTTCACACATAAAAGACTATTAATAGGATATTTGTTAAATTCAATTAAATAAGATGACTGAGCATCCATATTCTTTGCAGAACAGATTCATCAAAGGGAAAGCTCTCAAAAAGTAAATTATGGAAGATTGATAAAGTTTTTAGAAAGTAGTTGATACACTAGATTCTGGAAAAAATAGACCAGTGTTATAGCATTAATTCATTGGGGAATGAATACTAATAACTCACAATTAAATATCCATTTAAGAATTGCAAAGTAATTTCCTCACTACAATACTGCATGGTAGGTAATGAATGTATTATTAACCCTATTTTGCATATAAAAAACCTGAGGCTTATTGATTTTTAATGACTGCTATGGTTATAACACTAGTGAAAAACAAAGTAGAGTGAGGGTTTGTACCTAGGTATCCTGATTCCACGTCCAATTTTCTTATTGATTACTTCTTTTGAGTTCCTTTCAATTTTCAAAAATATTTCAAGATATCTAAAATTGAAAATTGCTTCTTAATATCTCTTTCAAGGAGTCAAATAGTGGTATTTCAGCAATTGAGGTTGGATATTTGACATTTTTTAATGCTTCTTGCTATCATTCATGCTGTATTTTGCTTTGCCTCAGAAGCTATGGAGTGTTTGCAAATGATTTATGGGAAAAATATTTTACTTTCCTTTTAGATGAACACTTGTACAGTTTCTGTGATTTTCTTGCTCTTAAAATTGTTATTGAGCCTTCTGGGAGTAAGTTAGGTTTTAATATGTTTACTTTTCCTATAACCTTATCGGTATGCAGTGAGCACAAAAGTTATTTCCACAATGCAAGGGTGAAAATCTCCCATGAGGTTTACGACAGCTATGTTAACCTCCAGAAATGTTCTCACTCACTGCTTTCCAGCGGTAAAATGGCTATGTACTTGAATTGTTCACATATCTTTTTTCTGAACCTATTTAACCTAGAGGGATAAAGAGGAAATGTTACAGAGTCCTGGTGTGTCCCAAAGAGAAATTGTGAATCCTGCAAAGCAAGCATCCAAGTCTTAATGCTGAAGGAAAATAAGCGGTTCCATGAGAAGTAAAAGTATGCATGTCTGCCTGTATGTGAAAGACACAGAGAGACAGAAACAAAGGAAGAGAGAGACAGAGAAAGACAGAGAGAGAGACACCCAAAGAGAACAGAGACAGAGAAAGTGAGAAGGACAGGGAGAGGGGAGGCAGTGAGTCAGAGAAGGAAGGCAGAGACAGAGAAAGAGGAAGAAAAGAGACAGAGAGAAACTGTGTGAGAGAGTCTCTGTTCCCTCAGGTAAAACCTTAAGTCCATGTAGTCAAAGGAAAGAATGGGTGGCAATATGTAATGAAAAAAAATTATTTTACTATTTTTAAATACTTTTACAATAATAATATTTTACAATATTTTGCTAAGCAATTCAAAAGAACTACATATTTGTTGATCTCCTTGAGAACTGAAAATTATTTTCAAACTGTTGGAAATGAAAATTAGGATAAGAATAACTTTGAGTCATATGTTTTCACATACAAAATGGTAAACCTTACAGTCCCATGCTGCCTAATCATACTTGCCATACAAATTTTTTATGCTTCACTTCCTTTTCTACTTGATATGTTTATGTTCATTCACACCTCCCTACCTCTTCCTGGTTCTTGATACTTTTCCATTTCCTTCTCAACTTACCTCTTCTGTTTTGCTGGTGGGAATAGTCCCAAAGAAGAACAGAGTGAAACAATGTATTCTTCCTATCACCGTTGCTCATTTCCCATCTCTGTGATTGGTATTATCATAGATCGTGATGTGGATTCAGTGAGAATGCCTGCAGAGGATGGGTCAGAGAGGGTTATAACATTAATATTTTTTTTTTTATTTTAAAAATGGTTTAACATTTTAATGTTTTGGAAGATGGAACTTGACCATGAACCAAAACAGTTTTAAAATTCTTTGTTATATTTTGACACAGTTACTTTCCACCTAATTTCTAAATGTATTTGCTTTTAACAAAATAATATTCTACATCTTGGTAGAGAGAGAGGTGATGAACTCAAGTAGAGGGTCTTCATCTAGGGTTCACAGACCCTCAAAGTATCCATGGATAGTTTTCAGGGGCTCTCTGAACTTGGATTAAAAATATCTATTTATAGAGATCTTTATTTTCAATTATGTTTGTTTTCTGGTGGTGCAGTGGATAGAGCACCGGCCCTGGAGTCAGGAGGACCTGAGTTCAAATCCAGCTGCAGATACTTGCTAGTCTTGTGATGTTAGGCAAGTCTTCCAAACCACCCTCCCCCATCTTTTATTTCCTTTCTTTTTTTTTTTTAATGCAATTTATTTATTTAACAAATTTGGTTTTCAGCATTGATTTTCACAACGGTTTGAATTACAAATTTTCTCCCCAATTCTGCCCTCCCCCCCCACTCCAAGATGGCGTATATTCTGGTTGCCCTGTTCCCCCGTCAGCCCTCCCCTCTATCACCCCCCTCCCCTCTCATCCCCTTTTCCCTTCCTTTCTTGTAGGGCAAGATAAATTTCTACGCCCCATTGCCTGTGTATCTTATTTTTTAGTTGCATACAAAAAGTTTTTTTGTTTTTGAACATCTGATTTTAAAACTTTGAGTTCCAAATTCCCTTCCCTCTTCCCTTCCCACCCACCCTCCCTAAGAAGTTGAGCAATTCAACCTAGGCCACACATGTATTATTATGTATAACCCTTCCACAATATTCATGTTGTGAAAGGCTAACTACATTTTGCTCCTTCCCAACCCATCCCACTTTATTGAATTTTCTTCCTTGACCCTGTCCCCTTTCCAAAGTGTTTGTTTTGATTACCTCCACCCCCATCTACCCTCCACTCCATCATCCCCCTGCCTTTTATTTTTTTTTTTTATCTTCCTCCCTCTTCTTTCCTGTGGGTAAGATACCCAACTGAGTATGTATGGTATTCCCCCTCAGGCCAAATCTGATGAGAGCAAGGTTCACTCATTCCCCCCTCACCTGCCCACTCCCCTCCTCTCCTAGAACTGCTTCCTCTTGCCACCTTTATGGGAGATAATCCACCCCATTCTATCTCTCCCTATCTCCCTCTCTCAGTAAGTTACTCTCTCATCCCTTAATTTCATTTTATTTCTTTTAGCTATCTTCCCTTCATCCTCAACTCACCCTGTGTCTGCTCTCTTTCTTTTACATATATATATATATATACACATACATACACATACATACATATACACATAGATACATGCATACATACACATTCACTTATATATATACATAAACATATATATATATGCATATATATATATGCATATTCCCTTCAACTACCCTAATACTGAGGTCTCATGAATCATACTCATCATCTTTCCATGTAGGAATGTAAACAAAACAGTTCAACTTTAGTAAGTCCCTTGCAGTTTCCGTTTCTTGATTACCTTTTCATGCTTCTCTTGATTCTTGTGTTTGAAAGTCAAATTTTCTATTCAGTTCTGGTCTTTTCACTGAGAAAGCTTGAAAGTCCTCCATTTTATTGAAAGTCCATATTTTGCCTTGGAACATGATACTCAGTTTTGCTGGGTAGGTGATTCTAGGTTTTAATCCTAGCTCCATTGACCTCCGGAATATCGCATTCCAAGCCCTTCGATCTCTTAATGTAGAAGCTGCCAGGTCTTGGGTTATTCTGATTGGGTTTCCACAATATTCAAATTGTTTCTTTCTGGCTGCTTGCAGTATTTTCTCCTTGATCTGGGAGCTCTGGAATTTGGCAACAATATTCCTAGGAGATTTCTTTTTGGGATCTATTTGCGGAGGCGATGGATGGATTCTTTCAATTTCTATTTTGCCCTGTGGCTCTAGAATATCAGGGCAGTTCTCCTTGATAATTTCCTGAAAGATGGTATCTAGGCTCTTTTTTTGATCATGGCTTTCAGGTAGTCCAATAATTTTTAAATTCTCTCTCCTGGATCTATTTTCCAGGTCAGTGGTTTTTCCAAGGAGATATTTCACATTGTCTTCCATTTTTTCATTCCTCTGGTTCTGTTTTATAATATCCTGATTTCTCATCAAGTCACTAGCTTCCACTTGCTCCAATCTAATTTTTAAAGTAGTGTTTTCTTCAGTGGTCTTTTGGACCTCCTTTTCCATTTGGCTAATTCTGCCTTTCAAGGAATTCTTCTCCTCATTGGCTTTTTGGAGCTCTTTTGCCATTTGAGTTAGTCTATTTTGTAAGGTGTTGTTTTCTTCAGTGTATTTTTCAGTATTTTTTTGGGTCTCCTTTAGCAAGTCATTGACTTGTTTTTCATGGTTTTCTCGCATCCTTCTCATTTCTCTTCCCAATTTTTCCTCTAATTCTCTAACTTGCTTTTCCAAATCCTTTTTGAGTTCTTCTATGGCCTGGGGCCAGTTCATGTTTTTCTTGGAGGCTTTTGTTGTAGGCTCTATGACTTTGCTGTCTTCTTTAGGCTGTATGTTTTGGTCTTCTTTGTCACCAAAGAAAGAATCCAAAGTCTGATACTGAATCTGGGCGCGTTTTCGCGTCCTGGCCATATTCCCAACCAACTAACTTGACCCTTGAGTTTTTCAGTGGGGTATGACTGCTTGTAGATTACAGAGTTTTATGTTCTACGTTTGGGGGGGAGGTGCCAGCTCTGTCAGAGCCGCACTCCTCCTTCCCCAAGGACCCCCAGTCCAGACTGGGCTCAGATCTTCGGCAGGCTGTGCACCCCTGCTGTGATCCGCCACTTATTTCCCCCCACCAGGTGGGCCTGGAGCCGGAAGTAACAACAGCTGTAGCTGCCCCACCTCCGCTGCCCCCGGGGCTGGAAGCCGAACCGCGAACTCCTTCCACTCCCGCAGCTTTTCCCACTAACCTTCTCCGCAGTCTTTGGTGTTTGTGGGTCGAGGGGTCTGGTAACTGCTCACGTATTCAGGGTGCTAGGGCCCCCTCCGCCCGGCTTCCGGTCCGGATCGTCCACGCCGCTCAGGCTGGGCTCTGCTCCACTCCGTTCCCAGCTCCCAGCTCCCAGCTCCCAGCTCCCAGCTCCCAGCTCCGAGCTCCGTGTGGAATAGAGCCCACCCAGAGACCATCCGGGCTGTCCTGGGCTGGAGCCCTGCCTCCCTCCGCTGTTCTGTGGGTTCTGCCGTTCTAGAACTGGTTCAGAGCCATTTTTATAGGTTTTTGGAGGGACTCGGGTACGGAGCTCACTCTAGTCCGTGCTTACCAGCCGCCATCTTGGCTCCGCCCCCATAACATTAATATTAATGCAGATTGTAAAGGTGGATAGAAAGCACACATCAGAATGTTGAAAAGAAAATCTGTGCATAATTCCAATAATTACTTAAAATAGAGTGTTTAGGAAAGGAGTTTTGTTGGTGTTAGAGAGTGAGTAAATAATAGAATCTGGAATATAATAGAGATTTCCTAACCCCTAGCTTAGTGTAACCCAGTTTTACCATCTATATATGCATTTAAACCATTTTTGGATAGAAAACTTTAAAATGAATTGTTGTCACTAATAGTCCTACAGATGTATATGTATAGGCATTGTGTTATTGTTTAGCTGTTTTCAATCATATCCAGCTCTACTTGACCCAATTTTGGGGTTTTCTTGGCAAAGATTCTGGAGTGTTTGTAATTTTCTTCTCATAACTTGATGAATCTAATCAAAAAATAAATGAGAAAGAAGTAAAGGAGGTGAACAAAATTCTGGAAAAGTTAGATATGAGAGATCACTGAAGAAAATTGCATGCAATTAGAAAGGAATAAACTTTTTCTCATCAGTACGTGGAACCTACACAAAAAAAATTGACCATGCATTAGGACATCTAAATCTCGCAACCAAAAATAATCAATGAATCATTTTCACACCATAATGAGACAAAAATTACATTCAAAAATGGAAAATGGGAGAATAAAATTTAATTGGAAATTAAATAATCTAATCTTAAAAAAATAAGTGGGTCAAAGAAGAAATCATAGTAACAATTTCATTAAAGAAAACAAAAAAATGAGAGAACTTATCAAAATTTATGGGATGCCCCCAAGTGGTACTTAGGGAAAATTTTATATCTCTGCTTACATCAATAGAGGAAAAGCAGATCAATGAATTGGGTATGCAACTAAAAAAACTAGAGAAAGGATGAATGAAAAATACTCAATTAATTACCAAGTTGGAAATCCTGAAAATCAAAGGACAGATTAATAAAACTGAATGTAAGGAGACCATTGAACTAATGAATAAAACTAAAAGCTGGTCTTAGAAAATAAAATAAATAAACCACTGGTTAATTTCATTTAAAGAAAAAGCAAAGAAGAAAACCAAGTCAATAGTATAACAAATGAAAGGTATAAATTCACCATCAATGGAGAGGAAATTATGACAATTGTTAGGAGCTATTTTGCCAAAGTATATGACAATAAAATTGACAACCTAAATGAAATGGATGAATATCTACAGAAATATAAACAACCCAGATTAACAGAAGAAAAAAATACTTAAATAACCCATTCTTAGACAATGAAATTAAGAAGCCATCAATGAACTTTTAAAGAAAAAAATGGGGATAAGTTAGAAGCCTTCTCAATACAATCAGGGGTCCAGCAAGGATACCCATTTTTGTCTCTATTACTTAATGTTGTTCAAAAATTTTAGCTATAGGAATAAGAGAAGAAAACAAATTTAAAGGAAATATAATAGGCAATGAGGAAAGAAAACTATCACTCTTTGTAGATGATATGATGGTATGCTTAGAAAATCCTAGAGAATCAACTAAAAACTACTTCAATTTTTCAACAACTTTAGTGAAGTTGTAGGATACAAAATAAACCCACACCAGCATTTCCATATATTACTAACAAAGTCCAGTAGCAAGAGATAGAGCAAGAGATATTTAAAATAACTCTAAAGAATATAAAATACTTGTGAGTCTACCTGCCAAGACAAACCCAGGAACTATGTGAACACAACTATAAACACTTTTCACATATAAATTAACAAATTCACACAAAAATTCAGAAATAAAGTCAGATCTAAATAGTTGAAAAATATTAACTGTTTATGGGTAGGACAAGACAATATAATAAAAGTGACAATTCTACCTAAATTATTCTATTTATTCAGTGCCATGACAATCTAAGTATCAAAGAATTATTTAATAGAGCTAGAAATAATAGTAAATAAATTCATCTGGAAGAAGAAAAACTCAAAGATATCAAGGGAATCAAAGAAAAAAATGAATGAACATGATGTAGCCCTACCAGATTTCAAACTGCATTATAAAGCTGTAATTATCAAAACAATCTGGTGGATCAGTGGAGTGGATTGCTTAGAAATTACATTACAGTAAATAACCATAGTAATCTAGTATATGATAAACCCAAAGATATGAGCTTTCGGAACCTGAACTCGTTATTTGATAAAAACTACTACGAAAACTCTAGTATGGCACAAACTATGTATAGAACAGCATCTCAGGCTGTGAACCAAGATAAGGTCAAAATGTGTACATGACTTTCACATAAAGGGTTATACCATAAACACATAAAGATATCATGGAATATTTTATCTGCCAGATTTATGGATAAAGGAAGAATTTAGAATTTGGGATCAAAGAAGACATAGAGAGCATTACAAAATGTGAAATAGATAATTTTAATTACATAAAATAAAAGTGTTTTGCACAAAAAAACCCAATGAACCAAAATTACAAGGAAAGCCGGAAATTGGGGGAGGGGGAAATTCATAACTAGTATCTCTCATAAAGGCCTCATTTCACAAATATATAGATAACTATGTGAAATTTATAAAAATACAAGTAATTCCCCAATTGGTACATGTCAAAGGATATGAACAAATAATTTTCATACAAAGAAATAAAAAGTACAGTCATATGAAAAAAAATGCTGTAAATCTCTATTGATTAGAGAAATGCAAATTAAAACAAGCCTGAGGTACCATGTTACACCAGTCAAATTCGCTACTAGGACAAAAAAAAAGAAAATGTTGGATGTTGAAGGGGATATCTGAAAACTAGGACACTAATACAATGTTGGTGGAATTGTGAACCGATTCAACCATTCTGGAGAACAATTTGGAAATATGCCCAAAAAGCTTTAAAACTGTGAATACTTTTTGATCCAGCAATACTACTTTTCAGTCTATAGTCCAAAGACATCCAAAAGTACAAAAATATTTATAGCAGCTCTTTTTGTGGTGGCTTAGAATTGGAAATTGAAGGGATGCCCATCAATTGGGGAATGGCTAAAGAAGCTGTGGTATATTATTGTAACGGAATATTATTGTGCTATAAGAAATGAAAAGCATGATAATTTCAGAAAAAAACCTCCAAAGACAAACATGAACTGAGCCAGGAGTGTGAAGTGAAGAGGGAATAGTGAAGTGAAAAGAACCAGGAGAATGTTTTAAACAGTAACAGTAATATTGTTCAATGAAGAATTGTGAATGACTTATGTATTTTTTAACAATACAGTGATCCAAGACAATTTGAAAGGACTAATGATGAAGCATATTATCTGCCCCCCCCAGAGAAAGAACTGATATTGTTTGAATACAGACTGAAGCATGATATTTTTCCCTTTGTTTAATTTTTTTTGTTTTAATCAAGACTTCTTGTACAAAATGAATAATATGTAAATGTTTTACATGATTGCACATTACAACGTATATCTGATTGCTTACCATGTCAGGGAGGGGAGAGGGGAAGAAAGAGGGGGAGGAATAGAATTTGGAACTCAAAACATTAAATAAAAAGGTTTAAAAAAATTGAAAAAAAAGTAAAAACTGGCCTGCAACCTGATTCACTGCTTCTGGATTTGAAGGAACTGGGTTGTCATCCTAACTTAGTATTAATGATCTTTATAACCATGGACAAGTCAATTAATCGATCTATACCTCATTTGTCTAATGCATTAAATGAGAGAGTTTGACTAGATGCCCTCTAACATCTGTTCCAGTTCCAAATCTAAGATTGTTTGGGGTTATTTATCTTTAAGCAAATGTGGTGGGCTGAAGGTGAAGCTCCAGGGAAGAACAAAGAGTCTTAATTCTGCTATGGAGTTCTTAAGAGAATCAGTTAGCTAACTAGAGGCAGTCTTGGCACAAGGATACTGGATTTAGTCCAAATACTGGTTTTGCTTCTTACTACTGATATGACTTCAGGCAACTTAGTTATTTGTCTCTTGACTTCATTTTTGTTATTAACAAAATGAGGATGATTGACTAGGGTCCTTCTAGTTCACTGTGTCCTCTCACTTTTATTTACCTTGAAGCAAAAGTAGCTGTTTTCGTCCTCAGTCTCTGACCCCTGCATCCTAGGTGAAGTCTCTTTCTTTGAGAATCTACTATGCTTACCTGAAACACAAAGGAGCACTATTCCTTTGTTAGGCATAGTTATACCAGTTACATCTACCTATATTTCTAAGACCCCAACTCTTCTCTGAAAGTTATGATCAAAATCATTTGGTTCCACTTGATAACATTTCATTCATTTTTTTAAATCTATAAAATAATGGTTAATGCCAACCTAAAAGTTTAAAATAAGTGTTATATTTCATTATGTACAGATCATATCACATGATGTGTTTTTTTTAAATAATTTAGATTAAACAGTTCCAACACAACAGTTCAGTGAAGGCAGTTCTGAATAAAATAAATATTAAATGAGAGCCCTTCCTCTAACTGACCATGCTAAACATTCTGGGCCTTTGTTGCTGCTCTATGAAGGTCTTAGCTTTCACTTTAAAGTTGTGTCAAATTCAGTGAAAACTGAGGTTTCTTCTTTTTTTTAGCTTTTCTTTACAATTTTCTCCAGTTACATGTAAAAACAATTATTAACATTCATTCTTAAAATTTTGAGTTACCTTTCTTCCCTCCTCACTCCCCCCTCATTGAGAAGGTAAGCAATTTGATACAGGTTATATATGCATTATACAAGTGTAATACATTTGTAATATGCGAAATATGTCCATAATAGTAATGTTGTGAGAAAAAACATAGAGAAGAAAAAACTAAACAAAAGCAAATTTAAAAAAAGTGTGCTTTGATCTGTATTCAGACACCAACTGTTCTTTCTGTGGGGTTGGATAGCATTTTTCTTTTATTTATTTTTTAAATTCTTATTTTCATTTTTATTTTTTATTTATTTAATATTTTTAGTTTTCAGCATTGATTTCCACAAGATTTTGAATTACAAATTTATTCCCCATTTCTGCCCTCCTCCCCACTCCAAGATGGCATATATTCTAATGGCCCCATTCCCTAGTCAGCCCTCCCTTCTGTCACCTGACTATCCCCATAGATTTCTATGCCCCATTGCCTGTATCTCTTATTTCCCAGTTGCATGCAAAAACAATTTTTTGGAACATCTGCTTTTAAAACTTTGAGTTCCAAATTTTCTACCCTCTTACCTTCCCACCCACCCTCCCTAAGAAGGCAAGCAATTCAACATAATCCACACATGTGTCATTATGCAAAACACTTCCACGAATAATCATGTTGTGAAAGACTATTTTTCCCTCCATCCTATCCTGTCCCCTTTATTCAATTTTCCCACTGGACCCTGTCCCTTTTCAAAAGTGTTGGGTTTGATTACCTTCCCCCCCATCTGCCCCCCTTTCTATCATTCCCCCTTTTTTAATCCCATTCCCCCTACTTTCCTGTGTGGTAAGATAACCAATTGAGTGTGTATGTTATTCCCTCCTCAACCCAATTCCGATGAGAGCAAGATTCACTCATTCTCCCTCACCTGCCCTCTCTTCCCTTCTCACAGAACTGCTTTTTGTTGCCACTTTTATATGAGATAATTTACCCCACTCTGAATCTCCCTTCCTCACCTCTCTCAATATATCCCTCTCTCACCCCTTAATTTAATTAATTTTTTTTAGATATCATCCCTTCGTATTCAACTCACCCTGTGCCCTCTGTCTCTATATATATATATATATATATATATAAATATTAAATAAATATATATATATACATATATACATATATATTCCCTTCAACTACCCTGATACAGGGAAAGGTATCATGAATTATACACGTCATCTTTCCATGTAGGAATGAAAACAAAACAGTTCAACTTTAGGAAGTCCCTTATGAAATCTCTTTCTTGTTTACCTTTTCATGCTTCTCTTGATTCTTGTGTTTGAAAGTCAAATTTTCTATTCAACTCCGGTCTTTTCACTGAGAAAGCTTGAAAGTCCTCTATTTTATTGAAAATCCATATTTTGCCTTGGAGCATGATACTCAGTTTTGCTGGGTAGGTGATTTTTGGTTTTAATCCTAGCTCTGTTGACCTCCGGAATATCATATTCCCAGCCCTTCAATCCCTTAATGTAGAAGCTGCAAGATCTTGTATTATGCTGATTATGTTTCCACAGTACTCAAATTGTTGCTTTCTGGCTGCTTTCAGTATTTTCTCCTTGATCTGCCAGCTCTGGAATTTGGCAACAATGTTCCTAGGAGTTTCCTTTTTGGGATCTTTTTCAGGAGGCAATCTGTGGGTTCTTTCAATTTCTATTTTACCCTCTGGCTCTAGAATATCAGGGCAGTTCTCCTTGATAATTTCTTGAAAGATGGTATCTAGACTCTTTTTTGATCATGGCTTTCAGATAGTCCAATAATTTTTAAATTATTGCTCCTGGATCTATTTTCCAGGTCAGTGGCTTTTCCAATGAGATATTTCACATTGTCTTCCACTTTTTCATTCCTTTGGTTTTGTTTGATAATGTCTTGAATTCTCATAAAGTCACTAGCTTCCACTTGCTCCAATCTAATTTTAAGGTACTATTTTCTTCAGTGGTCTTTTGGACCTCCTTTTCCATTTGGGTAATTCTGCCTTTCAAGGCATTCTTCTCCTCATTGGCTTTTTGGAGCTCTTTTGCCATTTGAGTTAGTCTATTTTTAAAGGTTTTATTTTCTTCAGTATTTTTTGGGTCTTCTTTAGCAAGTCATTGACTTGTTTTTCATGGTTTTCTCGCATCACTCTCATTTCTCTTTCCATTTTTTCCTCTACTTCTCTAACTTGCTTTTCCAAATCCTTTTTGAGCTCTTCCATGGCCTGAGACCACTTCATGCTTTTCTTGGAGGCTTTTGATGTAGGATCTTTGACTTTTTGACTTCTTCTGGCTGTATGTTTTGATCTTCTTTGTCACCAAAGAAAGATTCCAAAGTCTGAGTCTGAATCTGAATCCATTTTCACTGCCTGTTCATGTTCCTAGCCAAGTACTTGACCCTTGAATTTTTCTTTGGAATATGACTGCTTCTAGAGTAGAGAGTACTTGTTCCAAGCTTGAGGGGTTGCACTGTTGTTTTCAGAGCTATTTCTCACAGCAAGCTCTGCCACACCAGCACTCCTCCTCCCCCCCCCCCCCAAGAACCACCAACCCGACCTGACTCAGATCTTAAGCAGGCTCTGCACTCCTGCTGGGACCCACCACTTAATTCCTCCCACCAGGTGGGCCTGGGGCTGGAAGCAACTCCAACTGTACCACATCTGCTGCTACTGAGGTGGTGGCTGAACCATAAACTCCTTTCTCTCTGTCCCTGCAGTTTTTTTTCCCCACTAACCTTCTCTGTTGTCTTTGGTGTTTGTGGGTTGAGAAGTCTGGTAACTGCCACAGCTCACCGATTCAGGGCGCTATGCCTGTTCTGCCCAGCTCCCAGTCTGGTTGGTCCTGTCATGGTTCATGCAGGCTCTGCTCCACTCTGCTCCCAGCTCCATGTTATAGACCCTTCCCAGGGACCATCCAGGTTGTCCTGGGCTGGAGCCCTGATTCTGTTTGCTATTTCGTGGGTTCTGAAGCTCTAGAATTTGTTCAGAGCCATTTTAATAGGTGTTTTGAGGGACCTGGTGGGAAGCTTAAGCAACTCCTTGCTTTCCAGCCTCTATGTTGGCTCCACTCCCTGGATAGCATTTTTCATCATAAGTCCTTCAGAGTTGTCTTGGATCATTGTATTGCTGAGAATAGCTAAGTCATTCACAGCTGATCATCTTACAATATTGCTTTTACATTGTGCACAGTATATTTCACTTTGCATCAGCCCTTGCAAGCCTTTGCAGATTTTTCTGAGAGCATCCTACTGATCAAGATTATAGTACAACTGCATTCTATCATATTCATATCCTACAACTTCTTCAGCCATTCCTCAATGAATGGATATACCCCCTACTTCTAATTCTTTAACCCCAGAAAAGAGATGTTATAAATATTTTTGTACATATAGTACCTTTTCCTTTTGGTTTTTCATCTCTTTTGGGATACAGATCTAGTATTGGTATTACTAGTGCAAAGTGTATGCTTGTTTTTATTGCCCTTTGGACATAGCTCCAAATTGCTCTATACAATGGTTGAATCAGTTTACAACTTCGCCAACAGAGCATTGAAGACTCATTTTCCCCACATCTCTTCCAACATTTGTCATTTACCTTTTCTGTCCTATTAGCCAATTTAGTAAGTATAAAGTAGTACCTCAGAATTATTTTCATTTGCATTTCTCCAATAAACATTGAGTTAGAATATACTTTATATGACTATAGATAGCTTTGATTACTTCATCTGAAAACTGATCATATCTTTTGATCATTTATCAATTGAGGAATGGCTCTTATTTTTATAAATTTGACTGAGTTCTCTAAATATTTGAAAAATGAGACTTTTATCAGAGAAGCTTGCTTCAAATTTATTTCACAGTTACTATTGCTAACTGTATTTCCCTCCATTCTTTTCTCCCCCTTTATTTTATCCTTTCACCCTGTCCCTATTCAAAAGTACCTCTGACTACACCCTCCCCCAGTCTGCCCTACATTCTATTACTCCCTCCTTTTCTTATCAGCTTCCCCTCCTACTTTCCTATAGGGTAAGATAGATTTTTATACCCAATTGAGTGTTTATGTTATTCCCTCTTTGAGCCAATTCTGATGAGAATTAGATTCACTCACTCCCCTTACCTCCTGTCTCTTCTCCTCCAGTGTAAAAGCTTTTTGTTTCCTCTTTTATGTGAGATAATTTACCCCATTATACCTTTCCCTTTCTCTTTCTCACAGTACATTCTTCTCTAACCCCTTAATTTTATTTTTTAGATCTCCTTTTGTATTCAACTCACACCTGTGCCCTCTGTGTATGATTTCCCTTTCCTGT
The DNA here is from genome assembly GCF_011100635.1 of Trichosurus vulpecula. Lineage (NCBI taxonomy): Eukaryota > Metazoa > Chordata > Mammalia > Diprotodontia > Phalangeridae > Trichosurus > Trichosurus vulpecula. Next base: position 179,407,784 of record NC_050579.1, read on the forward strand.
TTATCTTTATCTTTTTATAGTTCTCTTGAGTATTGTATTTGAAAGTCAAATTATCTATTCAGCTCTGGTCTTTTCATCAAGAATACTAGAAAGTCTTCTATCTCATTGAATATATATTTTTTATACTCAGTTTTTCTTGGTAGATGATTCTTGGTTGTAATCCTACCTCCTTTGCCTTCTAAAATATCATATCCCAAGCCCTCAGATCCTTTAATGTAGAGGCTGCTAAATCTAGTGTTATCCTAACTGTGGCTCCACCATACTTGAATCATTCCTTCCTGGCTGCTTGCAATATTTTCTCCTTGACCTGGAACTCTGGAATTTGACTATAATATTCCTGGGAGTTTTCATTTGGGAATCTCTTTCAAGAAGTGATTGGTGGATTCTTTCAATTCCTACTTTACTCTCTGGTTCTAGGATGTCAGGTATAAATAGATAATTTCTTGAAAGATGATGTCGAGGCTCCTTTTTTGATCATGGCTTTCAGATCATTGGCTTTCAGTCCAACAATTTTTAAATTATCTCTCCTGGATTTATTTTCCAGGTCAGTTATTTATCCAGAGATATTTCACATTGTCTTCTATTTTTTCATTCTTTTGGTTTTGTTTGATTTTTTTTTCTTGATTTCTCATATAGTCATGAACTTCCACTCACTCCATTCTAATTTTTAAGGAATTATTTCCTTAAGTGAGCTTTTGAACCTCCTTTTCCATTTTGACACTTCTGCTGTTGAAGGCATTTTTCTCCTCATTGGCTTTGTGGACCTCTTTTACCATTTGGCTTGTTCTGTTTTTAAGGTGTTATTTTTTTCAGTATTTTTTTTGTGTTTCCTTTACCAAGCTGTTGGCTCATTTTTAATGATTTTCTTATATCACTCTCATTTCTCTCCGCAATTCTTCCTATGACTCTCTTACTTGATTTTCAAAATCCTTTTTGAGCTCTTCCATGACCTGAAATCAATTTATATTTTCTTGGAGGTTTTGGATATAGGAGCTTTGACATTTTTGTCTTCTTCTGAGTGTGTGTATTGGTCTTCCTTGTCACCATAGTAACTTTCAATAGTCAGAGTTTTTCCCCATTGTCTGCTCATTTTCTCAGCCTATTAGCTGACTTTTAAATCTTTGTTGAAGTAGGGCTCTGCTTCCAAGGTGGACAGCTCACTGTCTCAAACTTCATGGATTTTGTGCAACTGTTTTCATTGATACTTCTTGGGACCTATAAGTTTTCAGTTCTTCTACAATGGTGTGATCTAAGGAGAGGCATTTACTCTTCTCCTGACCTGTGCTCTGATCTGTGAGTGACCACAGGCACTCTATTTTGACCTGGAACTGTGAGGAGGTTCACCCCTCCAACTTGGCCACCAGCTCTGCTATGCTAGTGCTTCTCCTCACCCTGGGACTGACTCCTAGGACTAGGACTTGGATCTGAGTATGCATAAAGCAACTGAGTCCTACCTCAATGCTAGCAAAAAAATCCCACCAAAAACAAAACAAAAAACAAAAGAACCCTGTAATCTTCCTCTAATCAGTTGTTCAACCCTTTAACTGTTTGTGGGCTGTGAGCTCCAGTAGCAGCAATTGCTGCTGCCACTGCTAGTGGCTCCCTTGTCTTCTCCTGGCTTGATGGAGCTGGGTATGCTGGCACAGCCTGTGTTGGATTGTGCTCCTCTCTCACCGTCATGCGATAGACCTTTCCTGCTGACCTTCCAAGTTGTTATGGGCTAGAAATTTGTTTTACTCCATCTTTTTATGGGTTCTGCTGCTATAGAATTTGTTTAGAGTCATTTTAAAAAGGTTTTTGGAGGGGTTTGGAAGAGAGCTCAGGGGAGTACCTGACTTTACTCTGCCATCTTTCCTCCACTTTTTGAAAACTGACTTTTCTTTATCTGTATTTCCAACATGTGCATTTCCATTACAGTGGTATTCTTTTCTCATTGTTAAGGCCATCTTCTTATGCTTTGATATTATGGGTTTCTGAAATGCCTTTGAACTCAAATTTCTCTTTGCTTTTAGAACTGCTTAAGCATAATCTGCATGACAGTGGCATGGGAGGGAGAAAAAACAAGATCAGATTGACCAATGACAAGATTTTCTTTTACATTTTGTGCAGCATCACTCATTAAAAGTGATTCAATAGTTGGGGTTCAGTATATTAAGAACAATCAACCAATTTCTAAGAATTGTCAAATAATTTCAATTTTAGATCTAAGTAGGAGCTCAAGCCATTTCCCTTAACACAGTCACAGAGAATGTTATCCAAAAGTTTTTTTTTAATGTCTTTTCTTTTTTAGTTTTTTTTTCTTTTTCCCCCTTCACACACTACAAATATAATCTTACAATCTGCCTTCCAGATTCCAAATGTTTTTAGGTCTAATGTTTAAAGTTAGTATATAATTAACTTTTCCATAACACGCTTTCTAAATTGTGTCCTACTTATCTTAATGGGAACATTCTCTCTTCCACCTCCCAGAACCATTTTAGTTGAGTGCAAATTTCATCATAGAGAAACATGAATTCTTTAAAACTATAATCTCATCATATAGATGTCCCCAAGAAATAGGTTTCATAAACTATATTTAACATATATATAGAAATTATTTATGAATAAACAAAGCCTTTCAAATAGGATCATATTAGAAAATGCAAAGTCTGTTGTGTGTGGCTATAAAGATATATACACCCATATAGCTATAAATTTACATATGTATATAAGTATACATATATGTGTATACATGTGTACATATACACAAATATAAAACATATATAGTATACATTTGTAACAAAATCAAAATTGCAACATTGGTTGTGTCCCCTTCTGCATTTTTATTTTCCCTTGTGCTTTAAAGACTTTTCAAAGTCTGTTAAAGAAGAAATGGCTCAGGAAATACCAAAACAAAAATCCTTGAGCTCAAGAGACATCACTCAAGACATAAAGGTGAATAGCATTCTCTGAATGAATTAATGACTGGAGATTGAATGAATGAAGTATTTATTAAGTGCTCACTCTCTGCAAAGCCCAATCCTAAGCACTGGGAATACAGATAGAAAGGGAATATTGTCCTTGTTCTCATGGTCTTATATTCTCACAGGGGAGATAAAACATATGAAAACAATCAGCATAGTAGATAAAAGTAATGAGATTAAATTCCAGTAAAAAAAATACAGGTTAGAAATGAAGTGCCTTTTATCTAGACCTGTGAGCTTAATCCTGTTTCATGACTAAAGACTATATCATTTACCATTGACAGATACTTTGCAAGTATATCTTATTTCGAAAAAGGCATGGAGTAGATTAAAAAAAGATAAAATGGATACTTTTGATTAAAAAATTATTATAAAAATAAAATCAATACAGCTAACATTGTAAGGTAAGGAGGTAAGAGAAAATATTTGTAGGAATTTCTCTGATAAATTTCTCACTTCTAAGCTATATAAGGAAATATTTCAAGTTTTTAAGAATGATTTCCATTCTCCAATTGATAAATATCAAAAGCCATATACACAAACATATATGTATATGTTTGCATGTATAATGTGTGTTTCTGTGTGTGTTCACACATATACATATATAATCAAGCAAAACTAATGACCACATTTTCTGTGTGTGTGTGTGCTTGTGCCCTTTATGACCAATGTGGTCATTTGTTTTGCTTTATTATACATATTTAATGCAATGATTTTTTTTCTTTCCTTTAATTCATGGCAATGAGAAAATTTCTTGTCAACTGAAACAAAATTTAATTAAAAAAAAAGAAAATAAGTTTATGTTGTTCAAAGACAATATAAGATGAATGGAGCAAAACAAATCCACTGCCAGTATTGGAAAAAATAATGCAAACACTGATGGATCAGTTGTTTCATTGCAAGGTACTATGGAGTAGTAGAAAGATACTGAATGTGGAATAAGAAAATCTGGATTTAAATCATATCTTTGATGCTCACCAGCTGTGTGATGTTGGTTAAGTCATTTTGCCTCTCTCCTCATTTATAAACTCTGGATCATACTATTTATATTACCAACCTCAAAGGATTGTTGGAAAGAAAGCACTGTTCAAACTGTTCACGTTACTGCTCCAGAAGATCTGCTTCAAAGTGCCTGCATATTTACATGATATGCCTTACTATTGAGAAGGAGGCAATTGCATTACCACATGATTGAGTTTGCAGAAAAGCCTGGAGACTTTGTGATTATTTATTTGCTAACCACCATAAAAAAGTAACATAAGCATCTCTCACCAGAAAGTTTTATAACATTTGCTGGTTTATTTTATTTTTTTTTCTCCTCATTGGGGTCATATTTGAATACAGCTAGATTTTTTTAATTCCACCAAACAAAATTTTTGAGCATTCTGAGGATATGCTGAGAGTATCTTTCTATTGTTTTGTCAATAGAATAATAGAGATATTAGAAATACAAATTGTCTTGAAAATATTAATGACCTAACATATATACTAAACTGTGGTGTATATGGTCTGCAATTAGGTAAACTAAACTCCCTACTTATAGCTACCTAGAAAATAGGGTGAAATTTAAAAAAAACCCTCATTTTTTCCCCATTACCTACTCCTCACTTTGAGTGAATGTCAATGGTAGTTGTTTCTCTTTGAAACAGCAACCCTGAGGGTCTTCCCCTCCTGGCTTGATTTTTTTCTTTTTCTTTTATTTTTTCTGATTAAAGGGGCCATTCTTAACTCACTTCTTAAAGAGGCCTATTCACTGAATGACTGTTACGTCACTCTAAGTGAGTACATGAAAAGGCATTAGCTGAAAAAGGCCAAATAGGCTGGGGTCTCCCAATGTATCCTGGGCTGTCTCCATTCACCTTGGTGAATATCAGGCCACTGGACGCAGATGGCTCTGGAGGAGAAAGTGAGGCTGGTTACCTTGCACAGCCTTCCCTCACTCAAATCAAAGTCAACTGCAAATCATGTCATCATTTTCCTCATGTCATGGTCCTCTTCAAAAACAAAGGACAAACACGACAACAACCTTTCTTCTGAACATCTAGAACTATCTGAATTGTCAAGCACAGCCCCATCCTTTCAATCATGCTGATTCAGTCACCTAGTCACATAGTCATACTTAATCATTATACCTCCTTATTCCATATAGTCAACCAGTTTCCAAGTTTTGTCAATTCTACTTCCATAACATCTTTCAACTTACTTTCTTCTTACTGTTCACCATCATTAATCTGGTTAAGAACCTTATTTAATGGACTGCTGCAACAGACACCAAATTGGCATCCGTGTATTTAAGGAGCACTTAAATTTGTTCTCTATCAAAATGATATTCCTAAATCGTAGGCCTGATAATAGGATAATTGATATTGAGTTGAAAAAGACTTTATGATCCCTCTGATAAGTGAAATTTTAACTTAGGGTGCATGAATTTGTTTAAAAATATTTAGATAACTTTGTTTCATTAGAATTGTTTTCCTTTGTAAATTTATTTGTTTTAAATTATTTTCATTTAAAATATTTTTTCTAAAAGGTGTCCATGGGCTTCACAAGACTGCCAAACAGGTCTCTGGCTCACACAAAATTTAAGAACCTGCACTCTAAATATAATATTTTTACTTTAACAGTCTCCTTTTATATATTTGGAAACTGAGGTTGAAACTAGTTATTTGATTTGACCAAAGCCAAAGATTTGGAAGTGACCCTCACCCTCCCATACTGGGAACAGATCCCAAAACTAGCATAAATGTCTAAATTAAGAAACAGGGTGGAAAACTAACAAAAAGGAAAAAAAAAAGAACCTGATTATAAAAGCCTCCTAATGGTAGCAGGGAAGATCAAGACACAAACTAATAAGAAGTGAAATCAAAATACCTATGAGCAAAGCCTCAAAAGGAAAAAAAAAAGTGTAAACAAGCCCAACAACACTTTCCAGAAGGGCAAAAATGACTTTTGAATTAAAAAAAGAATGGTTGCGGAAAACTTAGGCAAAGAAGTGAAAGCAAAAGAAGAAAATTATGAAAAGACAATTAACAACTTGGTAAAGGAAGCATAACAATATTGAAGATAATAACACCATTAAAAACAGAATTGTGAAAATGGAAAAAAGTTGTACAAAAATTCACTAAAGAAAAGAAAAATCCTTATGTTAGAAAAAAGTAATTGAACAAAACATCAATGAACTCACTAAGAAGAAATCACCAGGACAGATGTATTTACCAATGAATTCTACCAAGCATGTAAAAATCCAGTACTATATGAAATATTTTGAAAAATGGTTAAAGGAATCCTACCATATTCCTTTTATGACACTAATATGACTATGGTGCCTAAACCAGTGATAGCAAAAACAGGGAAAGAAAAGTATAGACAAATTCCTGTAATAAATATTGAGGCAATTAAAAAAGTGCTAGCAAGGAGATTAAAGGAATATAGAATTGGGGCACTGTTGGTGGAGTTGTGAACTGATTCAACTGTTCTGGAGAGCACTTGGAACTATGCCCAATGGGCTATAAAATTGTGCATACCCTTCGGCCCAGCAACAGCACTAATACATCTGTATATCAAAGAGATAAAAAAGGGAAAAGGACATACATGTACAAAAATATTTATAGCAGCTCCTTTAATGGTTTCAAATAATCAGAAATTGAGGAGGTGCCCATCAATTAGGTGATAGGTAGACAAATTAAGGTACATGGTTGTGATGTAATACTATTGGGTTATAAAAAATAATGAGCAGAATACTTTCAGAAAAACCTGGGAGGATTTACATGAACTAATACAAAATGAAGTGACAAAAATAAGAAAAAAACTATATACAGTAACAGCAATATTTTATGATGGTGAACTCTGAATGACTTAGCTATTCTCAGCAATATAATAATCCAAGACAATTCAAAAGGACTTCTGATGTAAAATACTATCTACCTACAGAGAAAAAAGTCACAGATTCTGAATGCATACACTTTTTTTACTTTATTTTTTTATTTTTGGTCTGTATTTTCTTTCACAACATGAATAATGTGGAAATATGTTTTACATGTTTCACTCAGAATTTTATTTTTAAGAATATTTTATTTTTTCCAATAACATGTAAAAACAATTTTTAGCATTTTGTTTCATTTTGAGTGCAAATTATTTCCCTCCCTCTCAACCCTGCACCTTCCTAGAGAAGGCTAGCAATTTTATATGGTACTGAAATTAATGATTTTATCGATTGTTTCCCTGATTTGTTCTTTGACTCACTCATTTAGGATTAGATTTTTTTGTTTGGTTTTTTGTTTTTGTTTTTGTTTTGTTTTTGTTTTTTGTTTGTTTTTTTGCTCTGTCACTCCAGAAGTTGACTTAAGCATCATTTTAAAGTTGTTTGGAGGGGAATATTATGAGACCTTAGCTGAATGCTTTTTCTACTCTGCCATCTTGGCTCATCTCCAGTAGTCCTCTCAAACTCTCTTTTATCAGCGAATATTTTTCTGTGATGCAGTAGGTTTGAGGTTTCATCTCATATGTTTTTATCCAATACCTATTTAATCCTTGTAATTTTATTAAATTTCATTTCTATGTATTATAGTTTTGTTCTTTTCATTTGTATTATTATTGTTGCTGTGTATACTATTTTCTTGGCTTTGCTTATTTCCTGCTTCATCAGTTCACATAGAGCTTTCCATGTTTCTCTGTATTAGTTACCCACAAACTGGTACAGTGCAGATACATTCAATTACATTCATGTTCAGCCATTCCCCAAGCAGTGGGCATCCACTTTATTTCCAGTTCTTGGTTAACACACAGACACACACATACACACAGACACACAGACACAGACACAGACACACACAATGTGATTATGATTATTTTGGTGCTTATAAGGACTTTGTTCTAGTCAATGGCTTTTTCCCCCTCTCAGTCAGGTTGATTTCTCCCTTCTCCTCCCTTTCCTGTTCATAAGATTTTTTTAATTTTTTTTTTTAGTTTTTCAATGCTTTACAGTAAAGATTTCTTTTACTCTTTATTCTCCATCTTTAGTTTCTGTTTACTAGACACCCATTCTCTGATTCATGAGCCCTTTGTCTTCTCTCTTTTCTCAGCATTCTCCATGCAATTGAACCTTTTAAGTTCTCAATGAGAGGCTCTTCCCTCTAGGAAATTGCTACCACTGTCTTAGAACTTATCCTATGTGTTCTTCTTCTCCATTGTGCCTCACTCCCATAATAATACCAATTATTATAGATGTCACAGTGCCCCATCATAGCCCTCCCTCCCCCAACACTGATCTATACTTTTCTTGATGGTTTTTTAAAAAGAAATTGCCTGAAAATCTCCTCTCTGAGTCCATGGTCTCCCCCTTCTCTAGGAGTCAGTTGTCTCTAAGGGTTCCAAACTCTGCCTCCTTGGACAAGTAGACTTTTCAAGCACCAAATCCTCCACACTCATCAATTATCATTTCTCTTTGCCAATAGGAACAGTCATAAGTTGAACTCCCTTTTATCTCCAAAGTAAGTTTTCCTATCTTTGAGATAAGTATGTTTTGCTTACATAGTGTACATTTTTTAATGTTATTATTTTTTTCTTTTCTTCTTCTAGGTTGTCCATAATTTCTGTGTATCTTCATTACCTATCCATTATTAATTCCTTCATTTCTTTCATAAAGCTTGTTTTTTGCAGATTTAAGTTTTTCATTTCTGCTAATTATTTTTTTCTGTTCTGACATAAATTCTGCTCTCCAAATTCTAATTTTTCTTTTAACCTATTCAGGACATGTGATTCCACATTTCCTCAAATTTCACAAGGTGAGTCATCTGTTTCATTAAATGTTGTATCATTTTCCTTTATTCTATGGTATTTAATCATAGATGCCTGAACTAATATACTAGATCTGGTGGCCCTATATCCTTCTGTTAGTGTTTCCTATTATGTGTCTATTTTCCAAGTTTTTGAATTTTCTTCTTCCTTAATCTTTGGCACATCCAATATTTTTAAACTCTTATTTTCCTTATCACTCACTTCCTGACTCCTTCCCCTTCCATTGTTATTTCCTTCTCTTAAAGCAACTCAGACTCCTCCCATACTTGACAATTCATGTTCACCAGCCCAAGTCTCTGCTGCAACTTTTGTGTGATCAGAATTGTACCCAGCTGGGTATTGTTTTCCTTCCCTCAAGTTTAGAGTGCTTTAGACAATCCAAGCATACATTGTGTCCTGTCTTTGTGACCTGACCCATTGCCTCTGTTACTCAGTTCCCTGGCCTGTTACCAGAATTTGAGAGCCTATTTTCCATCACTAGAAGTTCAGAATTTTTCATTGTTGGTACTTCTGGGTTGCAATTGCCAGCATCTTTTATTATTGAAAATCTATGGACAAGCTGGTTGTTGAACTTTGAGCAAAATTCTGCAGCCTGGAGCTTTAGTTCTGCATAGCACTGCAAAATAGTGAGGAGAGATTGAGAGGTAAGGATGGGTTTGGAAACATGCCTGTGCTGTGTGCTTGAGCCTGGTTGTTACTAGTACCATCAGAAGTTGGGAAAGAATGTAGAGTGAGCTCAGGGTCACTGAGCATAAATTCCTGTTTTTTCTTTAACCTTTTTTATTATGGATGTCCTAGACAATGGAGAAAGCTGAAGATGCTTTATCTTTGGCACATAATTTCTGTTTCTTAGAGGTTTGAGAGGTTGTGAGGATGAGAGAAAATGTCTAGTTTACCACCTTTTTTCTCACCTGTTCTTCACTTTTAAATCATTCACCTCTTTGTCTAATTGCTACTTATCCCTTACTAAATTTCAGCCTTGAATTATTTCCACCCTTTGCTTCTTTTACTCCTGCCCATATGTCCCTGAATGGAGCTAGAGAAAGTCACATAATGACTGAGTACATAATCAATTTACATCTTCCAATTTCAAATGCCAACATTTCACCAAGGCAACTCTTGTACTCCTCTCTTATTGATTTCCTATCTTATTACCCAGCAAACCTATTACAGACCTTCTATTCTCTCCTCAACCTTTCTATACCACCCTTTCTTTTTTTAGCTAAGGACCTTATCTCTTACATTACTGCAAAAAATGAAGTTTTTTTTTCATGAAACCTTACTCTTCTTTCCTTATCTTCATAAAAATTTCTTTGACATTGAGCTACCCACTCTCTTTTCCCTTTTACCCAGTATTTGACAATGAGGTGTCCCTTCTCTTTTTCACAGCCAACCTCTCTGCCTACGTCCTTGATTCAAACCTTTCCTCTCTTCACCAGCAAATTAGTTTTGGCTTTTGTTTTTTAATACCAGGGAACCTCTTTCTCTACAATCTTTGGGCTTTTGCTGTTGTTTGACTTCTTCACCATTGCCTTAAAATATCCCCAAATCTCCCCTATCCTACAAGTAGGTACAACAGAAGTAGTAACAGCAGCGATATCTTTCACCTTAAGCTATTTATTATTTTGTATCTCTCCATTTCTAAGCCAATATCCTACCCCCTCCCCGCCAAAACTGTAAAAGCTGCATCCACTTCCTCTTCTCTTACTACTCAAATGAAACTGTCCTTTCCAGTTAGCAATGGTGTCTTAAATGTGAAATCTGATTTTTTCTCAGCTCCACTCCTGCTCAGTCTATCTGCTGCATTTGATAGTTAACATCTCCTATCTTCTCCTTAAAAATACCTATGATCTCTGGATTTTTAAATTACTTTTGTAGTTCTCAGTATCCTTTCCTCGACACCAACTATATAATGACTCTTACCTGTGGAATTTTCTGAGACAGTCCTGGACTTTTTCTATATTTGTCTACTTTTTTCTCTTGGTGATATGCTCAGTGACTGTAGATTTAGTGTTCATTTCTATGCAGATGACTCAAAAAACTATATATCTATCTCATTATTTCCCCCGAGTTTGTATCATCACTTGTCTCTTGGCAATTTCATACGTGATGCCTTAAAACATCTCAAACTTGACATGACCAAAAATGAACTTATTATCTTTGCATAAAAACCCAGCCTGTTCCAAATTGCCCCATTTTTGAAAGCACCTGTATTATTCCAGTTTTCTGGGTTTAATAGTCTGGGTATTATCTTTGATTCCTCATTTTCTATCATAACCTCACATTTCCAAACATTTGTTAAATCTAACCATTTCTTCCTCCATCACATTTCCCATATCTGAGACTTTCTCTTTACTTACATGACTCCTTTTCTATAGGCCCTCCTCAGTGCTTGCCTAGATATGTCAATTATATCCTACTTGGTTTCCTTGCCTTAAATGGTTTCCCTTTACATGCTGTCTTACACAGAACAAAATGATTTACCTCATCCATGGTTTAATCACATGACTTCCCTGCTCAATATTCTTCACTGGCTCCCTATCATGTCTAAAGCAAACTATGAATCTATGAGCTCTTCTGTTTATTTTTAAAAGGCTTTCACAACCTAGCCCCAACCTATCTTTTCTGACTCATTGTGCTTTATTCTCCCTCCTACATTCTGTGATTACTGTAACAGTTTGCTCATCTGCCTGTCTCAAATCTCTCCCCACTCCAATTTGATCCTCCATGCAGCCACCAAAGTAGTTTTCCTAAAGCATGTATCCAAACATGCATCTCGCTACTCAATATATTCCAGTGGCTTCTAATCACTTCCAGAATCATATACAAAAATATTGTATTCAAAACCCTTCATAACATAGACCCCTCTTGCCTCTCCAGTCTTATGCTTTACTCCCTGCTACTTAGTTTTATAAGAAGCCTACCATGATACTTACAATTGCTAGTGCCTTTCCTCCTAGAGTACCATGTATTTAATTATATTTTATTTATTCACTTCACATGTGTATGTATGTATGTGTGTGTGTCGTTTCCTTCCTTAGACTGTAAGCTCCTCAAGAGTAAGTATTATTTCTTTTTTTCCTTTTTCTTTTTTTAGATTATATTCCCAGAACCTAGCATAAAGCTTGACACACAGAAAATACATTCTTGTCAATTGGTATATACACAGGAACACACATATAGCTATAAATATCTCCATATATTACATATAGATGTATCTTCACATATGCAGAAATAGATCAATATCTATATCTGTAAATATAATACAAGATAATGATATATGTATTCAAACATGCTATATGTGGGCATGATAGTTTAATCAATGGAACCTAATGAGGCCAAGTGAGAAAGTGTAGAGAAGGAAGAAGTCCCTGAATAGAGTTTTGGAGTTTATATCAGTTAGGGAAAATGACATGATGGTCTAAAATAAAAGAGACTTTGAAGCAATGTCAGAAAAAACATAGAAAAGAGAATATCAGGAAGGGAGGATGGTCATTGTAGTCAAATGCTATGGAGAGCTCATGAAGGACAAAGATTTAGAAAACACCATCAAATTTAGCAATTAGGAAATCATAGGTAACTTTGGAGAGACAGGTTTCTGTGGAATGACAAAGTCAGAAGCCAGATTACAAAGCAACCTTTTTTCATTTTGTTTAATATTCATCTCAGACAGTTGACTTGTTTCATGGAATCTCCTCTGTGGAATATTTATTTTATCAACCTTAGTCCATCTTAGCTTAGTACCACATAAAAAAGTGTGAAATATTTTTTGCACTTTTCTAAGCAGTCAGTGACTTATTTAGCTGAGAATGGAATTCTAGGACAGCTGAACAAATAGTCATAAAAATACTCTACTGATTTCTTTAAAAAAAATAAATTACCAGCCATTCCACTAATTAGGATAAATCCCAATACAATCCCTTGCATGCTCTACCGCAAAGGAAGGAAGCAAAACACACAAAAAGTCAGCAGCAAAAACAATTAGGAAATTGTCAAAATATAACATTACATCTTGTAAAAGAGTTTACATAGAAAAAATAAATAGTATATTTTCCAATGTTTTTGATTGACTCCCCTACCACATCTTTGAATACATGAGCAATAAAAGTTACATGCCAGGTTACAAAAACAGTGAAACTAAGTTTAGCTGATGCTTATGCCTAATGTAAACTGCCCTATTTATTTGGGAGTTAATATACAATTGTCTGCATCCCTTTGGAGGCATTCAATCTATCAATGTGCATTTATTAAGCACCTATTGAGTGCCAGGGAATGTGCTAGTTGTCAAGGATACAAATACAAAGAATAAATCAATCTCTACTTTCGAGGAACTTATATTTAGTATTGTGAAACAACTTTGTCCATTTAATGTTGTAAATTCTTTCAAAGGACAGCAACTATCATTCCTTTTCTAGCATATGAAAAAGTATAATGGCTAAACAGAAGCAAGGTGGTATACTTGAAAGGGTGCTGGGCCTGGAGTGAGGAGATCAGGATTTTGAATCCTAATCCTGACCTTTTTCAGTTGTGGGACCATGGAACCTCTCTGAGTCTGTGTCCCCACAAAAGAAATAAGTATAATTGCATTGATATAGCTTACCTTATGAGATTGTTATGTTGAGGTACTTTGTAAAAATTAAAGTGCCATGTAATATTCATTATTAATAAAATACTTATAATAGTGCTGATCAGCAAATTGGTGGGAGTCTGTTTCATGAGAAACTAATTCTTCAAAGTATTAAGGTAATAGATACAACACATTTTTAATCTAGAACACCTCAGAGGCAGTAGACTACCACTTGAATTCCTAGAGTAGGAAGGTTCATTATCATCCCTCCCTCCCCACTAATTTTTGTCAAGCAAGTGAATGTCATAGTCCATGACTGATGTTAGACATTAATATCCAATTACAATATATACTTTCTAAAGGAAATATGGGGAAAAAAGTAAACTAGGCCCAGTAAAGTAGTACACTAATAATTAAGGAAAAGTAAGTATAATTTAAAAAAATAGGCATTTGATCGTTTTATCTTGAGTATGGAAAAGAGAAGAGAAATTGAACAACTCTCTTCAAGTATTTAAATTAACAGAGAGATGCCAAGTTTGAAGCCTCCCACTTCACAGAATGAAGAGGAAATGATTTAATTTAAGAAAATCAGTTCAAAATAAAGAAGAAATTACTGACACTCATGTTGATGAAACATTGCAGTAGGCTTGATAAGGAAGGTATGGAATCTCCATGCCAGAAGATGCTGAAGATAAAATAAAGAATATAAATATAAAATGCCTCTGTGTAGTAGCAATGGTCTAGAATAGATAATCCTTTACCCATTGCTATTTCTGGGTTTACTTACTCCTATTACTACTTACTCAATCTTAGTTATAATACATTCTATTAACATATTGGTATTATTAAACATTTGCTTTTTATCAATTATGATATTCTTTTAAAATACATGATAATAAGCCATTAATAATCAATATAAATATTAATCAGCATTTTGCCATATGATATTTGATAGTTTTTAAATTACAGAATTTCTGTTGTAATTAACATCTTTTATATTTTATGTTACAAAATCTTATATCTCAAGAAAGAAGGAAAGAAGGAAATTAATTAAATCAAAACACTAGAGTCCTTTTTGTGATAATAAAAAATACACTATCATTTTCGAGACTGTGAATTTTATTTACTTTCTTAGAATGTGTATGGATTTGTTGCCCAGGCTTAACTCCACAATGCAGGTCAGCTCTCACCACCCTAGAGAATGCTAGATTATATTGCCATTTTGGTAGAATGATTCTGCCTTTGTGGTTTGAAATTGCTTTACCTTTATCAAGACCATATATTAAGTTTGTGTCAAATTTGCTATCCATCATTTGTCTTTCCTCTCCTACCTCATTACTGCTTTCCAAGTATCATCTCCCAATTGAGCCCTCTCTTTAGGTTTTTTTTTCCTCCCAAGTGTATGAGCTCGTCTTTTTTTCCAGAATGTGTCTGATTTGCTTATTTTTATAACTTCACACTATTTGATCACCCAATAAAGGTGACATAACTAACTATATGATATCTTTTTTTGAGTGATTTGCAGAATCAATTATGCTGCTATATCTTTACTTGGAAAAACTTCCAAGAAATTTAAATACCTGAGTATATACATAATTGAGTCAAAATACCATTTATGCTTGATATCCCTTTGGACCAAATGTTTGTCATGATATTTAAATTTAGCAGTTGGATTTTGGTCATACTTAAACATGTTTTTGTTTGCATTGAAAAAGTAAATTCTGTTTGTAAGTTAATTATCACTGACAAAGTGGTCATCTTTTGTTTTTTAAAGAATGACATTCAGACTAAGTTACTTTGGCAAATATTTGGCAAAATGATAATATCTGGTCAGGTTGCCTCACTGTGTCTTAGCACCTCATGAGAGAGGAAGCCATGCTTCCAGTCATGCAGGGCTGGAATATTGACATACTATACTAAATAAGGCTGATGGGATGTTATGATTTTAGACCTATTTGTCTATAGCACACATATACCATGCAGGGGAGTCTTTCAGTAGAGGGAATTTGAACTTCCTTTGTATCTTAAATTTGCATTTCAGGGAACCTCTTAATTTATGATTTATATTGTAAGAGCATGAAATGAAGTACAAATCTACATTAAGTCCTGAAAGCAAATTGTCCATAATACAAAACTTAACCCTATCAAATCAATAGTTATAAAGACATCATCTCAATGACAAAGGTATCAAGCTGAAAACTAGTAAAAATGCATTGGAATTTTTCCATACTATTGCTATCCATAAAGCTGGATATCAGGTATGATAGGCTGTCAGAACCCAGTTTTTACTTCCCCTTAATGTCAGTGACTTCCCTCTCAGATTATCTCTAGTTTAACCCAAACTTATTTTATTCATTCAGAGTTGTTTGCATGTTGCCTCCCCCTTCAGACTGTGACCTCCTTGAGGTCAGAGATTATTATTATTGTTGTTATTTAGCTTTTGGTTTTCTTTTCTCTGTATCCTCAGCATTTAACATGATTGGCACATAGTCATTGTTTAATAAATGCTTATTGAAGTTACTTGAATTTCCTATTGCATAAAGAACTTTAGTTACTAAAATAACTACAAATCTTTATAAAATGGTTTTATTTGTGATGTGTCACAAATAGAAGGAATGATAAGAACAGCATTATGGCTTTGATTAAAAAGCCACTGAAGTCTGACATCATGTCACATAATCTGTTTCTGCTCCTACAGCACGTAGTCTTTCTGACTGACATTTTGTTTATTGTTCAAGTCTTAATTCCATTTGTATATATATTCCAGTCTATCTGGATTCCTTGCCACACCTTACATGACATTCCAGTTCTGTTCTCCATGTCTTACACATGTATTCCTTCCTCACCTCTGACTCTTAGAATCCTTATTTTCTTTCAAATATTGATGTAAATACAACTTGCTACATGAAGTTTCTCCTTACTCTCCCAGACAATAGTACCCACCCATTACCTTCATTTGCTTGGGCTTTATTTCATATGGATATTGCATATTGAATATGTAAATGTGCACATTATCTCTTCCCTGCTCCTCATAGCATGTAAGCTTTGTGAGAGCAGGGATTGTTTTATTTTTGCCTTTGTATCTCCAGGCCATAATACAGTTCCTAGCATAAGTAGGCATTTAATAAGTCTTTGTTCTTTGATTGATTGAAAGTTTATAATAAGGTACAAAGTAACTTAATCATTCAACATATTGCCTAATGATACAAATATGTCACAATAAACATATGGACATCTATGCATTTTCAAAATAGGCACTGTTTAAGTAGAGCTGACATCTAAAACAAGCTAATGCCATTAAGACTATTACTTCTGATTTGACCAAGGTGGGAAAAAGTCTTAAACAAAGCCAAACAATAAACTAACAATAATAATAATGATAATGATAATAATTAACAATAACAAGAAGAAAACTTTACTCCTTTTGAAGGCATCAGAGCCACACTTTGACAACCTTTTGATTGGGCTGTTTGCTTACTATTAACTCAGATTGAAAGTAACTCTAGGTTTACTTTACTTAAGATCCTTTTAAAAATTTTATAATATTTTAAAACATATTATTTTAAAATGGTTCTTACTAACTCTATTTGGTTCCTTTGGTCATTCACTGTGTAAGTGCCTACCTGCAAGTGGGTAAATTTCTATATGTGAGACTTAATGTATAAGGAGTAAATCTGATAACTCCATTACAATATTGTTTATCTTTAAGCTGATTCTATGCATGTGAGGAGGGATAGACAACTGACAAAATCATCCATATAGAATAGAGACTGAACCTGTAATTTCTTCCTTATAGGGAATTTCCAGGTGATAATACAGGTTAGCATGTTCTCTACAATTTATAGTCTTAAAATATTGCCAAAAGCAAGGAGACCCAATGCCACAAAACCAGTTTTTGCCAGAAAAAGGAAGCACTTGAACTCAGGCCTTCTGGATCTCAGGCAGGCTTCTATACATGAGTCAAAGCATATCTAGATGCTTCAGGTTTTTTTAAAGGGGAAAAAAAGAAAAAAAAATCGTTTAAGTTTTTCCCCAGAGACATTTCCCATTTTTTCCCACCATGAGTTGCCTATATAATTGCATCAATTCTTCTCTTAGATTTCTTTTTTGTTTATACAGTCTCCAATAAACTAGATCTATGGAGCTTGTTGCAAACAGATTACACTATTTTTTGTGTAGTATACTGACCATAATAAATATTTTTAGCCATCCTGCAGTGTTAATGGGAGTCTTATCCCAAACTAAACTATTGCCTAGACTGACAGAAAACAGCCTTAATATTTAGAGAGCAGTAAAATTTCTGGCAGCATATCCTAGCACTCTACTTTAAAGGGTTTCTTTTGCTATCTTTTTTTCATTTTCCTTTTTATCCCTTTGTTTTGCTTTTCTTTCCCTTCAGACTTATTTAAACAATACTTGGGGGTAAAAGTGTATGTAAATAAGAATTGATTAGTGACAGGGACAATGTTGAGACACATTTTACAGCAATGAAATTTAAACACTAAGAAAATATACAATTTTCTTTCTTGAAGTAGACAGATGGTGCTTGAAATCCTGACAGTACTTTGGAGATGGATTATGGTAGAAGGTAGTATATTCTTTATTTTTAAATAATCGTATTCCCACTTTTTTTTACAGTTGAATGGATTTTAAGTATTTTTAATTTTCTGTATGTATTAATTGAAATCTCAATCAAACCCAATAGTATAAGAAAATATTTGCTCCAAATGAATTTGAAATAGAAAGCAGCAATATTATATGAAAGGAAGCAACAGTAAAGAATAAAGAGTTTATTTTGCAAGGACAAGTCTCTTACAATGAAATACACACATTTCTAATGATCATTTTCAAAGGTTTGGTATTCAGTGGGTAGATTTAAATAGAATTGTTTAAAATTAGTGCATGCCTCATACACCATATTTGTCCTTCCTAGGATAGTTCAGGTTAGCCATGAAATATACCTTAAAAATAAATTTTATACCTAATTTTGGGAAAGCTTCAGTTAACATTTGACCTCTAAATCCTGAAGGAATATTTCTGTTGCTTTTTCTTATAATACTCATAGAATCCCAATGGATTAGTCATGCTCTTCTATGTGGGTACCCCTGTAAAGAGCAACTCATTTGATGGTTTATCATAAAACATATGAGAGCCCATGGAACTACACAAAATTTGCAAGAAATCAAAGTCATTAAATTTAACCTCATATTATCACATTGCTCTAATTAGAGGAACTGACCAACCACAGAAAAATTTCAAATAGTTTTATTCCTTAGGGATTCTAATTTGGGTTGAAAATTGTGTTGCTAGGGTGATTTTAATTAGTTTTTCTCACAAGAAAATGTAAATCTGGGTATCAATAGACATTTCTCATTTGTGGCATCTCTTAGTCTCTTCTCATTGTCTCTGTGGGGGGGGGGGGGACATGATATACTTTTGGTCTTACATGAGGGTTAGGTCAATGTTTCTGAGTATCGAATGCTTGTGGATATCTTCCCAAATTCTGAGATTTTCATAACGATGGTAATATTCATCATAATTCTACTCCCTTCAGGTTCTGATGCTTTCAGAATGTATGTTTCTGAGTTGACAATATGAAAGCAGCATATAGAGTGAAGCAATACCACCAGATGTGCAGTCAATTCCAGTCCTTTTTTAGAAGCTTGGTCCCCAAGGTTACTGGTGATATTTTCATGTCATTTCCAAACCTAACTCTAAGGTAGAATTGCTACTTCTGTAGCAGTACCTCTACAGCCCTCTCTATGAAGTTATCCCAGTGATCCTTCTAAGGAAATAGAGTTTGAAGTTCAAGCAATAAATGCTGTAAAAGAGTGTGGTTTCCTGAGCAGGGAAAAGCCAGCTGTGTACTTCAGAGCCATTGACAATAATAGCTCTAGATGGAGCTAGGAACAGAAAGGACAGGTGTGATGGAAGCTTTCTCATACACTTGACACCTCAGACCTCCTCAGCTAGATGAACTTGGATACTGTGTGCTAAACAGAATCAAACCCCCAACCCCTTTCATTTGACTTCATATATTAAACCAATTACTTCATTTTGGAGAGGGAACTTTGTTGGCTTTATTTCACTTTAAATTAAAACTTTGCCTGCAATATCCCACATCGCACAATGATTCCAGACTTGTGTTCCTGTGAAGACTGCCTATCATGCTCAATTATGCTCCATCGGCTACAAGTTCTATAATACAAACAAATGAACACTAAAAACTAGGCACAGGTATAAAATCCATTAATGATTTATGCCTATCCTGAACCAGTCCACAAACTTCAGTATTTGTCCTTAATATGCAAAACCATTATTCCGGTTGACTAAAGACAGCTGTCATTTAAAAATACAGAGCAATACTGACATGCATGTTATATGAAGATAATTGAGATTCTTTTTTGTTGTACATATTGTTCTTAAGAGAGATGACTAAATTTGTGAAAAAATTGACAAGGTTTTTAGTGGCATCATCTGCTGCATATTCATTTTTCTGTAGAAAGAACTCTATGCACATATGTAATATATGTATATGTGTGTATGTATCTATAATCGTGGTAGTCTTAGGAAATATAAATATAAAATGTATACATTGTTATATATCCACATATGTAGTTTTGGGAAATACTAATACAAAAATGTGTATATTTTATATTTATATTTCCTTACACTGACTTTTCTAAGGAGAATTTTTTTTGCAATAAGAAAAATAAAACCTCCTCATTTTAAAGAAAACTTTAATTTTTATTCCAAAACTTTCAATAAAATTGAAGATTGCAATTTACTTTTGCAATGTAGATTTTTCAAAACAGCTAATAAGTTTGCGTTTTTAAACATCCATGCAAGTATACAAGCTGACTTAATAAATATTGATGATAGCATAGTAATCTATGATGAAATCATCGGCCAAAATGGCATTTTAAAATATGCAAAATTATTTTGCAGCATCTTTCCCCAAGTTTTTGTTCACTCAGGTAGGATTTCATTTCCTTCATGGTTCCCAGAAATCAGCATACAAAGAGACTGTGAACACCCCTAGCAACATCCTAACAGAGTGGCTCAAAGCCTTGTCAAAATAGCTTGAGCAAATTGTGATTCTGAGTTCCCTGAGGTGAGGTTTGATGCTAGCAATCCTTCCCTTTCAAAACGAACAAGATTCCCTGGTTTGTTCTTGAAGTCTAAACGGATTCAGCACAAACATGTAGCTACTGAAAACCATCCATTTTATTCCTCATATTTCAGCAACCTGTTTTCTGAGGATAAGACATAATTTCATGACACACAGTTCCTTCTCAATTGACTGGTTTAAAGATGATGGTTGTATTTGTGATTTAATCATGGAAAAGAAGGTAGGCTGCATTCAGCAGAGACCTCAAGGATTATTTACCATGCAGATAGCACCCAGAGGAATGCATTTTAGCAAAGTTTCCCTGTAAAATCATGGCAAAATTGATAAATTGTTCTTGTCAGATTTACAATGTTGTTAATGTCAAATTCCTGAGTATTTGATGCTGTAGAATTCTCCACAGCCTTTTCACTGTCTGAATGAATTCGAGCCTAAACTATTAAACTCAAAATATGTGTAGTCCTCTGGCATGTTAAAGAGCAGCCGAATATTAGCCTGATTAAACATTTATAAACAGATGAGTCTTTTCTTAAGCTATTTAGCCAAATACCCTGACTATCCAAGCAGTAACAAACATTGTACATGTGAAATGCTTCATCCACTTTCCTAATACTGGATATCCTTACACTTGAAAATGTCATCATTACCCATCCATCAACTCCAGGGAAGTTATGAAACTTCATTTCACTAAAGGCCTTGACATTACATCTCTCACTGTTTATTCTGCTTGTCAGCACTTTATGTCACTAATGGACAGGCACTCAAGTCCAAAATCTCAATTTTTTCTTAATGGAGATTTTTTTTTCCATTCAATCATCTGTTCATAGAGTCCATAATATGCCTATGGGTACATAGCCAAATCAAAGTAATAAAGCCTGTTGGATTTGATTGAAGAATAGTGTTGGCTATTGAGGCCATCATTGTCTGATTTTTAATGCAGTAGATGCCCTATCTTATTGACTCTGAAATGTTGTTATTTGGATTTCTGCTCAGCTCACAAAGTTAAAGAAGCAGCACCTATTAATTTATTTTATTTAAAGCTTGTGAAGTCAACTGGAGGAACATAATTTTATTGGTTAAAAAAGTTAGTGCGAAAAGTCAGTGTGTCAACTGCTGTTTGGTGAGACACAAAGCTCAGTCACTGGCTTATTAGTGATTCAAGGAAGAAAATTATTCTGTAATGTAAAAGACAAAGGTAAAAGCATTTGATAATTGATATATTGTCTGTCTTACAAGATTGTTGTGAGGATCAAATTAGATAAGATTTGAACAGCACATATATCAGTACCTAGCATGTAGTAGGTTTTAAATAAATGATTATACTCTTGACCTTCTTCCCATTCAGATAGTTTATTAAATATTTTTGTTTAAAGTTTTGAATTCTAAATTCTATACCTCCCTCTCTATCCCCAGATGATAAGCAATCAAATATAGATTATACACGTGCAATTATGTATAGCATTTCCACATTAGTTATTTTGTACAAGAAGACTGAACTAAAAAAAAATTAAAGAAGGAAAGTGAAAATTGCATGTTTCAATCTGTATTCAAACAAAATCAGTTCTTCCTCTGGAGGCAGATTGTATGCTTTATCATTAGTCCTTTGGGATTGTCTTGGATCATTATGTTGCTGAGAATAGCTAAGTCATTCACAGTTCTTTATTGAACAATACTGCTGTTATTTTGTACAATGTTCTCCTCGTTCTATTCACTTCGCTATGCATGTAAGTTCTTGTAAGTCTTTCCAGGTTTTTCTGAAATCATCTTAGGCAACTTAGTAAACACAGCAGGCATGAAGGAACAAATGAATGGATGTGTTGTATATAGCTACAATGGTGTGCCATCTATGCAATTGCATATGGCAGAATGGCAACAGGATGTGTGTGTGTGTGTGTGTGTGTGTGTGTGTGTGTATGCACACATAATAGATTTGGCATTAGAGTATCTAGATTCATGTTCTGTCACATACTAACAATTTGGATTCCATCCCCACCTTTGAAATTTGTATGACTAGAGGGAAGTCATTTAACCTCTCTGTGCCTCAGTTTCCTCATCTATAATATAAAATGAGGAAGTTGTACCAGATAGCCTCTGTGGTTCATTCTTGCTCTCAATCTATGATCCAATGTTCAGTGGAAAAGTGACTACTGAACCTCAGCTTTCTCCTCATCTGCAAAATGGACAATTAGGAATCACCTTAAAGATGTTATATCATTTTATCATTACAACAACCCTGGGTGGTAGGTTCTATTTTTATACTCATTAAACTGATGAGAAGAGGGAGAAGATAGAGGTAAAATGACTGGTCCAGGGTAAAGCAGTTCGCAATTATCTGAAGCTCGATTTGAACTCAGGTATTCCAGTCTCCAAATCCAGTGCTTCATCTAGTTGCTTCATAAGTATGGCTCATGTGTGTACCTAATAGTTAAATAACAATAATTTTAGCAATTTTTTCCCATATGTTCTGAGGAATAGTCTATTTTTAAAAGGAAAAAAAAACACTACTTCCAAAAAAATGAAAGGAAATGAAGAATATCAAAGTAGCCAAATGGTATTTTTTCTGAGATTATATTTTATAAAGCTATGTATTTCTGTATCTATCTGTATCTTATATGTGTGTTTATATGTTAATTGAGGTTTTTATGTTAAATGATGGAAAATCATAAAACCTGTTATTTGTGCTAACCTGTTTGGAATCAAGGAAGGTAAGGGATTGGTATGGGTAGTTTAGAAAAAGATGGATAACACTAATTTAGATTTACACATGAATGCAAATGCCAATACTTTAAAAAATTCCACTTAATACTATTTTATTTTTTTCCAATTTCATGTAAAGATAGTTTTAAACATTCACTTTTATAAGATTTTGAATTCTAAATTGTTTTCTTCCTTCTCTCCCCCTCCCCAAGGTGGCAAGCAATCTGATATAGGCTTTACATACACAATCATACTAAACATGCAAATGCCAATAATTTACTGCTCCACTCCCCAAGATATATGATAAACATTTATTAAGTGTCTACTATATGCCAAAACCTTGCTAAGGATCAGGGGTGCAAATATAAAAAGACAGTCCCTGCCCTCAAGGAGTTCACAATCCAATGAGGGAAAACCATACACAAAAGTAAACTAAAAGGGTGTGGGAGGGACCAGAAAGTACCTGGTATCAGGACATGATGGTGGACTGGAAACCAAGCAGAGCAGCTGGTGGTGAATGAAGAGATAGTGGGAATTTTGTATTTTCCATGAAGTGAAGCAACAGAAAGAGATTTTCTGTTTTTCCCTCCAGACTAATGAGGTATGAGCTCCAAAGCTGAAGCAAAAATCTCTATTGTAATAAGTTTGCTGGTGAGGAGCTTAAAGGCAGCAGAACAGGTTGTGGAAAATAAATACAACTCTTGTTTCTCCCTTAATGTTGTCAAATAGACTTCAGCAACTAACATTTAATAAATCCATAGTTTACAGAGCACTGCGACAGACTCTGGGTTGAAAACAACGTTTAGATAAGATAGAAGCTCCGTCCTCAAGGAACTTACTGTCTAGCTAGGAGATAAGACCTCAAAGATAAATGATTATACTATATAATATATGTCAAGATATTAGGAGACACCTTCCAGAACTAAGGCCCAGCAAGCAGGCTGTACCCTGAACTTGGCATAACAACAGTCCTTTGCATTTGCCCTCTGGATGATTTCAGCCACAGAAAAATCCCAGAATTGTTTCTGGGCATGAAACCCTGTTACGAATCAAACTTGTCACATTATTGCTATTATCCCTCATTGTCAGGGCTATAGCTCATTGGGAAGCTATGTGTATAAGTATTGAGATCTTCCTGCACTAAAGTGGCATATCCCCCCCCACCCCCCCCACCCAACCAGGGCCAGGTTTTGGCATGTGTCCTTGCTTGCAAGCCATTTCCCTCACTTTGAAATTAGACTTCTGGTTGATTCCTGACTCTCCTGTCTCTAGCCACCCCCAGCTTAGAGGGTGGTACGATCCAGTTGACATATTACATGATATTCGCTTTAGAGATATATAAATAAAGTATATTGCAAAGGCAAGGGTAAATTTTTGTTATGGGCTCAGGGGAAGCATGGAAGCTTGATGAAGGAGAGAGGATTCTCATTTGGCTTGAAATTAAACAGATGAAAAGGTAGGTGGGGGACGTACTAAGTAAAGGAAATAATAGGAAGAAAAAACCGATGGAGAAGGTGCTGGACTTAGAGGGAGAAGACCTAGGTTCAAATCGTATGTGATATAGTTATTAGCTGTGTAGTCTTGGGTAAATTACTAGACTATCTAAAGCCTTGTTTTAATGTACATCTTCCTGAATCTAGGCCTAGCGCTCTATGCACAGTGACAACTAGCTGCAGATAGTGTTACTTTATGACTACAATATATTTATGGAAAGGAAACAAAATAGAGATACCCAGAAAGGAAAGGTAACTCTAGATTATGGAAGGTCTTACATGTCAGAAGAAAGATTCTGAAATTTATTTCCAGACAATAGGAGGACATTAAAACTTTCGAGTAAGGCACAACATGATTATATAACTGGATAAGGCAGATTTTTTTTTGGCAGGGTAATTGGGGTTAAGTGACTTGCCCAAGGTCACACAGCTAGTACATGTGTCAAGTGTCTGGGGCCGGATTTGAACTCAGGTCTTCCTGACTCCTGGGCCAGTGCTCTTCTCACTGCACCACCTAGCTGCCCTGTAAGACAGATTATTTTGACAGTGATATGAAAGATTCATTACAGGAGGAAAATAGTGAGGAAAGAAGACCTCTGTGGATACTATTCAAGTAGCTCAGGTAGGTGGTAATAAAGTCCTGTACCAAGGTGAAAGTAAGTGGAATAGAAAGGAAACTCCAGATGGCAAGGCTTAAGGAGAAAATTAGAAATAAAAAGGTGGAAATACTGGGTATAGATTACTTTATCAAGAACTTTAGCATTGAAGGAGAAATCATTAAATTACATATTTAGAGCTGAAAGGGATCTTTGATGCTATCAAGTCTATTAATCTCATTTAACAGATGAGGAAACTGAGTCACAGGAAGTTCAGTAGCTTGATCAGGATTGTGCAACTAGTAAATGTCTGAGGAAAGATAGAAGCCGGTTTTTCCTAATGCTAAGTCTGTGCCCAATTCACTATACCATGCTCTTCATAGAGCAAAGAGTATCTGGATGGGATAAAATGAACAATGGAAAACTCTTTGAAATTTGGGGAAACATGAACAAATTTATCAGCATATGGAAAGGAGCTAACAGAGAGGAAGGGAGTGAAAATGTAAGAAAGAATCAAGATGATTGCCAGTACAATACCCTGATTTATCTCTTTGCCTAACTTCTTAGAATAATAGTAATTGTTTCACTCACAGACCTATTCTAGATTCTCTGACACTGAAATCTATTGATTGGCTAACATGAGCTTGATAAGGTGCTAGATAAAGGCAAGCACAAACCTTGATGCACAATGTCTGGACACCAGTATCTGAATCCTACTGCATATGTACAATCTGCTATTATGAAAACTTTCGTTTTACCTTAAAGTTGCTATGAAGGCCGTATCCTTGCTCCTGAAATAACTTCATAAGTGTAATCTATCAGAGAAATTAAGGCTTGGATACTTTCACCTTTTTTACTTTGTTTATTATTCCATGTTTAATAGAAAAATAAATGTTTTACTATACAACTGCTTATAATGCTATAGGCAAGAAGGGATTCATTTCTGTGAATAGAATCACCCATCCTTCCTGTTTCCCAAGCTAGAAACCTTTGTAGTTTTTTTCATTCTTCCCTCTTTTGCTGTTGATGTTCACTCTGTGGCCTAGTACTGTCATTTCTGCTGTCTTTCAAGACATTTTAGATTCTAATTTACCATTTCTATTGCTATTACCTAGTTGAGAAACATAAAAATTTATGGCTAGATTATGATAACAGCTTCCTGTTTCTCTGCCACAAAGAACACTGCCATACACATCATCTTGTATACTACTGCCATACTAAACTTTCTTCAACACGACTTTAATGATATAAAATATAGATCAGAAATCACAATGCATCTCTAATCTTGACTGAAATATTTTGCTTGACAATGAAGCCTTCCATAATAGGATGCTACATGAAATTGTTGATGCTTTAGTGGGTGTTTTGAGCCCAGATGTGGGAATTCATTGAAATGGTGCAGATTGCAACCTATCTACAAAATGTTCTGATCCTAGAAGCCTATTGGTCATTTTCTTCTGTAAACCAAACACATAAATTCTAGAAATATTAATACAACGGTCCCTCTATGCCTAATTTTTTTTCTCTTTTTAGCATAAATGAATATTGGATTTTGTCAAAGGCTTTTTCTTTATCTACTGAGATAATTACTTCTTTTGATGTTTTTATTTTTATATAATTAATTACATTGATTACTTTCCCTACATTAAATTTCTTTGATGAATTGTCATAATCTGATACCACTTTACTCAAAATGTTTGAATTTATATTACCTAATGAAATTGGTATATAGTTTTTCTGTGCTTTATCTTTCTCTGGTTTAGGCATTTAGACAATTTTTGTATCATAACAGAAGTGTGGTAGGTGTTTTCTCAATTTTGGAAAATAATTTGTGGACTATTGGTAGTAATTGTTCTTTAAAAGCTTAACAAAAATTCTATATTGAATCCATCAGGATAGGAAGCTTTTTTCCCTCCCTTTGATATCTTTTATAGCTTGTTCTTCTGGGATTGGAATATTTACGATCTCTATTTGGTGTTCTGTTGCTTTGGTATTTTATACTTTTCAAGGTATTTTATTACTTTTTTGAATTCTCACTTTAGTTAGCACATAACTATTGTAAATAAGTTCTGATAATTCTTTGTATTTCTTCTTTCTTATAATTTCATCTTGCTTTGTGTTTTGTTGATTTGATTTTCTTCCCTCTTCATTTTAATTAGTTGGCTAAAGGTATATCAAAGTCATTATTCTATTCAAAGAACCAGATACTATTCTCATCATTTCTAGAGGGTGTTTTTTGTTTCCAATTTAGCTGTTTCTCTAATTCTAAAGTCTCCTTTCTTGTGCTTATTTGAGTTTTGCTAACTTGCTTGTTTTCTAATTTTTAAATACATATTACTTTCAACAGATTCCTTTTTTCTCTTTTGTTAATATATGATGTAGGTATATGATTTTTCATGAGACATGCTTTAGCTGCATCTCTGAAATTTTGGCACATTATTTCATCATTTAAATTGTCATTCACATTTTTATTGTATCATTTTACCCATTTATTATTTAAAATTTCATAATTAAATCTCAATTGAATCTGTGGCTATACTTTGTGCTCCATGAACTGATTAATATTTTATTGTGTTATGATTTGTAAAGATTATAATTATTATTTCTGCTTTTTATATTAGTTTAAAATAGCTCAGAGTCTTATAACATGGCCAAATTTTGGGGAAAAGCTGCCAATAGTATTTAGAAATATGTATATTCTTTATCAGTTCCATTTAGAAGACTTCATAAGTCCTTTAGCTACAAATTTTCCAACAAATTTTTCAGTTCAGTGTTTGCTCTTCATTTAGCTTTCTATTAAGCTATCTGTACCTGAGAGACATTGAAATCTCCTGCCACTATTGTTTATGTCTTTGTGTACTTCATTTATGTCTAACATTGATATTCATTTGTTGTCTATAGTTCTTTTCAGCATGATACATTTTCCTTTTGTCTCTTTTTATGTTGTGAGTGATTTTGCTTTGCCTGAACACTTGATTTTAACTCCTTTTTTGTTGTTATTGTTGCATTCACTGGTTGCATAGGAAATTTTTTTCAGTCCCTCAATTTTATTCTATGTATTCCTTTGTTTTATAGGTATATTTGTTTTAGGTAACAGATTGCGGGATTTTGTTTTCTTATCTAACCTGTCACTTTTTTCATTTGGATGAATTGTTTCTTCATGTTTAAAATTCTGAGTTAGGTTTATATTTTCATCTACTTCACATTTCTTTTTTTATTTGTATTTCTTTTTCCAAATGAGCATTTTCTTCTTCTTCCTCTGTAAGCAAAGTACTTTGTCTCATCAGTTATTTTAGCTTAATTTAAGACTGCTCTATTTTCAGTGGCACACTTTCCTTCACTCTCAAGCTCCCACATTCCCATTTGTTACATTACCTAGTTTAAGATGGCAGTTATAAGTTTCTTTTGCTTCTTAATTTTCTGCCATTTTGTAGTTTAGCCACAAAGAAACACACACACACACACACACACAGATTCATTTGTAGGCCTGGTGCTATGAGGTTTCTTAAATCATATTTCTTCATGTTTCTCCATTCATTCTCCATTCTCTATCCATTCTCCATTCATATTTCTATATTATTGCAAATATCTTAATGAACTGTCTGTTATGTTGTGCTTTTTGGCTGCTGTATTTGTTTAATGCTATTTCTGTTCTCTAAAGTATTTGAGAAACAATTTGCTAAGTTCTGGCATCCTTTTTTTTTGAATGCTTCAAGTTCCTCTTCTGTATTGAAACCCATACTTTATAATGCATGATTAGACTCAGGTTTTCAGTGTATCTCACCTTGGGATGTATCTTGAAGGCTTTTAGTTTTTGGAACAAATTATTTTATTCCTCTTACCTTTTCTGCTGAGTGTAGAATAGTCTTTTGTCTTTAAAATATATTTTCTTTATATTTGAAAATCTTCTGCTTAAAGGAGATTTTTGTTTTGTTAGTTGAATTGTTAAGCTTAAGGACAACTTGTCAGAGGGTTTATACAACTTGTGTTTTTTTTTTTTCTGCAGATGATCTGGGCATTCCTTTGTTTGCTACAATGTACCCTATATTGAGAAATCCTGGGCAATTTTATTGTGTTATTTCTTGCATTCCTTGTTTTGTGCTGTTCCGGTGTTTTGACTTATTTTTTCCAGGATAATTATAAACATAAATTCTCTTTCCATATCTTATCTTCAAGATCACTATGTTGTACTTATACAGAGATCACATTTTCTTTTAATATTTTTAAACTTCTTTCTTGAGATTGTCCTTACAATCTATGAAACCAAATTTCTGCCTTTTGGTTTTCTCAAGCACTGAAATAAGAGAGGGATAGAATTGGGTTCTGTTGTAAGCCTGTGTTGGCTTCTCCAAACTCCTTTGTTCCATGTAGTAGAGCATGAGATGTAGAGTGAGACCATTAGGAGTTTGCCTTATCTTCTCTTATTTTGGTTGCTGTTGCTGCTTTAACTTCTTCTCAATTCTTGGTGTCCTTGACTATGGATACAGCTTAAATTTCTTTGTCTTTTAGGAATAATTCCTATTTTGAAGAACTTTGAGAAGTCATGAGAATCAGAGGAAATATCTGTTTCTCCTGATCAGAAAATCTGGCTGTGTTTCTGTCTTTTAATGACTCGACTTTTCCCCTCATTTCCAATATTAATGTGTTGGACTACAGGATCTTTCAGCTGTTTTTAAGCTTTACCTTGATCTCATTTTACTTACAAAAACTTTATTAGAGAAAGTGGTAATGACAGGTGCATTAACTCTGTGTCCATGGTAGGGGCAAGAAGATGGAAATTCAAATCATCATCTCGGAAAGGCTCTCTACACTTCTTTTGGCTGTAAAAAATAAACAAGGATGGTAATAATGTAAATGCAAAACTAAATAAACAATGGGCATGATAAAGTCAGAAAGAAATTGCAAACAGAATGTTTTAAGCATACATTAGGAATAATGGTGAAGAAAGATATTCTTATATACGTTGACATGCTACACATTGCTTTTACTAAAGTATGTAGAATTCCAGATGTGTCATTTAAATGCCACAGAGGCACATGAAAAATGATTTGCACAAAATTATATACTAGTCCAGAATTACCATACTTTTCTCAAAACATTTTTTAATAATCCAAAGACAATGGAACTAGGCTAAGCTTGTAAATTGTATTTGGCATAAAGGGAGAAGGGTTGATGAGAAATGTGATGGTGATACTGAAGGAATTCCCAGCTTGAAGATTTATGGGAATCCCTCCAGAGGACTCACGACCAAACAAATAGAAAATGAACACAATTCTTTTTGATTTCCTACTGCATCCTGAATAGGGAGGGACATTGTTTAAAGAAGACCCAAACATGATCAACGTCAAGGCAAAATGAAAACAAAGTAAGTACACAAAAATGTTTATGACTGGCAAATCTGAAAGTCTGCCACATATCAATGGTATTATAAAAGCAGGTAATAGGATAAGGAAGGTGATGAAAGTCTAATAATATGTAACTAAGAGCTGATATTCCAATTACTGTCTGAAAGGATAACAAATAATCAACTACCTCTGTAATATATCTTGTAGAGTGTTAAGAAAAGCCACCATGCTGTTAAAGAAAAATATGACAATATGTACTGCATGTTATTTACAGACAATCCAGAAATAGCATCTTATCAACTTTGCCCATGTTTATATTTTGTTTTCAAAGAAAAAAAATCTAGGATATACTGATTAATAAATTCAAGTAGAATTTTTCCTGCTACATGGGGATAATTCTTCAGTGATTTTTGCTTTGTCCTAGATGTGCCCACCAAAATTTTGCCATCAATTTTATTTTATTTTCTTTTTATACTCTTTTCTTTGATTGTTTAATCTACTTGCAATGGTTTTATTAGCACTTTTATGTAGAAAATACCAGAATTCATGTCTCTAGTCTTAATTTTTCCCACATACAGTTGAGGAACCAGAGGCCCAGCGAGATCATATGACTCGGCCAAGGTCTAACAGTCAGTGGATTTCAGAGGCAGCATTTGAGCCTAGATCTTCCAAACTCCAAATCTGGCATTTGATTATGCCAAATGTCATCTTATTTAACCCACAATGACCAATAATCAACCCCACAAGTGGTTATGCATTCTCTGCTTAAATAAAGAAGTCAGACAGAATATTAGGTTTTTGTGATGTTGAACATATCATGTTTGACCTTTGATTTGCACTCTCAAAATCAGACAAAATCTACCATTTGAACAAGGAGAAGACATCCCATACGCAAAGGAAAGATATATCAGAAAACTCATCCATAAAATGCTTGCACGTGCTTAATCTCACTTCTGGAATCCCAGTTGTGTCCCTTCTAACTGTGAACTCTTTGCTCCTAGAACTTCCTAGAAATCATTGAATGATTCAAAATTAGGTTTTATAAGGGAGAAGCAAAGTAGAAATGATACAAGTTTGTGATTAGATAAAGGATTCACAGAGTTCATAATCAAGGACCATGTGTGATCATTTCTGTGTGTAACTAAGGTAGAATGGAAGAATAAGTTATGGGCTATAAATAAATTGAGGAAATGAGAAGTGAGGGTGTTTAAAGAAGTATCAATATTTGTGTAAATATTGTAATGCCATATAAGTATATATGTACATATATACACACTTATGTAAAATGTGTACTGTAGAATGAAGAAAAGAGTTGAGGATCAGAGAAAATCTATAATCCAGGCACTGGATTCATTGGGGAAGGAAGAAAGTGTTCTGTACTATTAGTTTTGGTATTTAAGATTTGAAACTCAAAATAAACCTCAAAAGAGGGGAGGTTATTGAATGATGGTGGGAAAATGAGAGTCTGGAAGTGGTAGTGGGGAACAAAGAATATTCAGACTCTACCACCATAACCAATGAATGGGCAGAGGGAAAAAAATTGAAAATCCAACCAGTACTGAAAAAGTATCCAGAGTCACCAGGTCATCAGTAAGAAGTTCTGTATCAGTTAGTAATAGAAGAGAAGGGGCAAAGGAAATGTTTTAACATGGGAGCAAGTTTATTTATTATGGAGTAGGTATTCCAGAGAGCACAGTGTAAAAGATGGTTAGAAGTGGAGTGGAATATTGAGTGGTCAAAGTTGAGGGAAGGGGTAATAACTGAGGGCGTAGTGGGAGTTGGGGAAGTAGGTTTCCATAATAATAGCTGGTAGGGTTCAGAATAATTGGGCTGGGGAGATTGTGAATGGGGTGTGAATATTTTAGCCTCTGGAGAATGAGTTTAGGCAGATTCCACAAAACTTAATACTGAGTCAGACTTTCTCATTCAAACAGAGTGTGCATAGCCACTTCTGGGGAGAGATTCTTCACCAGTTATGCAGTATATGTGATGATTTTGGCATAGTAGAGAGAATGTTGTACTTGAAAGCAGGAAAATCTGAGTTCAAATCCTGCCTCAGAAAGTTACTATGTGTTAGGATGCTGATCAATTTACTTAGTTTCCTTTGTTCTCTGTTTTCTCATCAAGCACAGAGCACAGTTCTTGGCACATGTTATGTGTTTAATAAATGTTGATTGATTGATATTAATCAATTTGTATAAGACTCAGGGTGGTGGTAGTGCTGGTGGTAATGGATTAAATAGATAGTTTCTGAGCTCTAGATTTATGATCATACCATCCTATCATACTTTCCAATTCTTAGATGGCAACATCATTTATGCGGCCACTATGCATTTAACCCTCAGAGTAATTTTTTTAAATTCCTTCTTTTTTAAATCTAATCAGTTTTACTTACCCTTCAGTATGTATATATTTCCTCCTTTCCATCTCATACTGTTAGCAACCTATTATCAGCCCCATTCCCTCTTGCTTAGGTTATTACGTTACATCCATATCCATGCCATGTACCTCCCACTGATATTATATTCTGGCAAATCTCTATAAAGCAGCTCTCATCTCAAGTGAACAAAGAATTCTCACATTTCCAAGTGTAGTGAAGTCAAGAGTCTATTCTACTTCTGACCCAGGAGGAGGCTTATGGCTGGGGTCTCCTATCATTTTATTGTTGGTTTTTATTTTGTTTTGTTTTGTTGTTTGTTTTTGTGATTATGGCCAAGTGCATTTACAAATTATATCTTAATGTTAATTGTTGATCAATTACCTAAGCTTATAATGAAACTATCAATCAAAGTTTTAGTTTCATTAGCAAATGCTTATCAGTTTGCCCAACTTGAGTAGGGCATCATTAGCTGTTTACCAAATTTGGGGATACATTCATTTCCAAACTCTACCATTAGTTGATTATCTTCTTACGGGGGTTGGGGGGGAACCCACCAGCTTATATAACAACTACTTAGTCACTAATTGGAGGCTTAAAACAAAATGGAGTTACTTAGTTCAACTTAATACACTCATTTCCAATTCAGAATGCAAGAGAAAAGTGAGTATTTGGAATCTTTGCTATCTTTTCCCACATCAAATCTTTTGCTTTAAATTTCTTATCTTCTCTTGCCTTAACCATGCTCGTACCTGTGAGAGCCCATATGTCATAAATATATTACTTATACTTTTTTTCTGTACCAGAATTTAAAATAGGAAAAATCATGTTCATCAATGGATAGAGAGATGGATTAAGTGTCCTAAAACTCTACGTTCAAGTTCATATAATGCATGCAAGTTACTTAACAGCTCAGTAACATAGACCTATCTCTGAGTCTGTAACTTAATTTCAGAGAAGGTACTCATTGGCGGACATAATTTCTTCCTGGGAGCTCCCTATGAAGTAAATTTATGTCAACATTAAAAAAGAAACCCGCAGAGTACAATTGATAAAACATTCAGGACAGTATGGAAAGAGAAATGTACTTAGTGTGTCAGGAAGATTTTGGATTCAAATTCTGCCCCAGACTCTGTGTGTCCTTAGATAAATTACTTAATTTCGTTTTTGCCTTAGTTTCTTCCACTATAAAATGAGGGGGTTTGATTAGATGAACTCCATGATCTCTCACAGCTCTAAAAGTGTAACTACAAGGAGACAGAGAAGGAGAGAGAGAGAAAGAGAGAGAGAGAGATAGAGAGAGAGAGAGAGAGAGAGAGAGAGAGAGAGAGAGAGAGAGAGAGAGTACTTAATATATGGAATGTTAAGTACTAGGAATACAGATACAAAGAAAAAATACTCCCTCAAGGAGCTCCCATGCTAATGGGAGAAAACATCAGATAAAGAACCCAGGAAAATGTGTAGCAGGTGTAGCAGTTGATAAGAAGGCTGTAAGAAGCGGTTTGGAGGTCCGGTTTCAGGCAAGATATAGCATAATACTCACCAATCTGAGGAGGTGTAATCAGGGGTGAAGTCAAAGTTGCAGATGCTATGGATGTGACAGGAGGGTGAGATCCTGGGTGGGGAAAAGAAAGATTTTAATTCCCCAACAATGAATGGGAATAATCAAATCACTTAGGGCGTTCAGTGGCCAGCATTGGTCACCATTCGTATTCCAATTCCTGCAGCTCCTGAAATTTGCAGACCACAAGGCTTTCATTTATCTGTGTAAGAGAACTAAGCAGTCCTGAGGGAAGTATGTAAATGTAATAAAATACTTACTATTCTCATTGCCTAGTAGTTAGTAAAAAGAAGTGTTTTGAGGGAAAATAATTACTGAAATAGTATGAATTTAATAGTAATTCCAGTAAGTCTAGAAATTCCTAGGCATCAAGTAAATTAAAAGGGGGAAAAGTGCCATCTTTTAGCCTTGTTAGTTCTAGGAAGACTCCTTTATTTGGAAGACTAGTTTGAAGGTAATCAGCCTGATAGCTGTTATATGTAGTTATCTAGACCTTGCACTGGAGTGTCATGCCTTATTCACTGGATCTAGTAATGATAGGAGGTTACTGGGGGTGGTAGACAGGGCAGAAGTAGTGGAAACACTGTTCAGGTTGTGGTGAATTGCTAATTAAGGTACAAGACTGTATGGATGCTTCCCCTCAACTCATTTGGGAAGCATATGTTTGCCCTTCCACCTGTATGCCTCAATTGCCTGAACTTAGTTCCCATACCTGAACTTGGTTCCTATACCCAAGCAGTGCCATCCAGGATCCTTTCCCAAATAACCAGATAAGGAACGTAACCAGTGTGACCTCAACCACAGGAGCAAATGTCTGCATCTCCAAATCCATAGCAAGATGCTGGCTGTCAGCCTCTTCCAAGATAAGGAAATTTTCCTTAGGGTTACATAGCAAAACATTGATCTCAGGAACTTTTAAGCTACTTTTACACACGAAATTGTGGGTCTACATCTTTTAGAGGATCTTTTTATAATCTGCTTCCAAAGTCAGGCCTTTCTTTTTCACTATCCTTGCACTGAACAGATGTAGGTTAGTCATATTATTTTAATTAATAAGATCTAAAATGAGAGTTAAAAGGCTATTCTTAAGACTGTTTTTAACAATACCCCCTGAAAAGATGTTATATTTTTTGTTTTGTCTTTTATAAATCCTTATTTTTATTCTTCTAATCATATCTACAATAAAGGCAACCAGAATGATGGGAAGACTTGAAGTCATCCTATATGAGAACAGCTTAAAGAAGTTTGGAGAGGTGAGCCCAAAGAATTAGAAGTGGCATCTTTCTATTCAATTTTTCGGAGGATTTCCATACAGAAAATGTGTCATATTAATTCTTCTTGGACTCAAGTTATAGAACTATGATGAACGTGTCTTTTCTACAGTAAGACATAGTTTGGCTATACTTAAAGAAGAACTCCTAAATGATTACAGGCATTACAAAATGAAGTGAGGTGGGTACCTGGATAGCTAAGGATGATTCATGATTCAGGGAGGTAGTCCTTTGAGGTGTTTTCCGATACTGAAATCCAAAATGCATGCTCTATACATTTATGAAATATGTTGACAATTATGTCTGAGGGATAGGATAGTAAGATGGAAGACATTTACATCAATGAAACCAATAAACTTAAAATAGATATGTAAATGGTCTTAACAACAAAATCGCCACTAACTGCATGTGGTTTCTATGCCAATTATTTTTTTTTTTACAGAACGATGTTTCCATAGAGTGCTTTGTTCTAGAATCTTGCCAGGTATTGAGATTAAGTTGACCATTTCATAAATAATAGGTCAAGCTTTGTTTCCTATATTTTAGTGGAAGTCAACATACTTGTCCTTTTTAACTTTCAGGAGCATTGCCTGTCCTCTATGACTTCTGAAAAATGACAGTGAATGGCTCTGTAATAATACTTACACTTGCCACTGCTCAGGGACCCATGCCAACAAATTTCAGTGAATGGAGCCTACAAACCTTTCAGTCACATTAGATTCTGCTGCAGTTGTGTAGAGCCCACTTTAATGCAATAACTATTCACCACTATTTACATTGAACACTTTGCTCCCGTGGGGAAAAATAGAGAATTAATTTAAAAGTCTTCATTTTAAAAGCCTTAAATAGCTGCACTAGAAAGCTTCATGGAAATTTTTACTATAACACTTTGCACTCTTTGAAGAAGGGAAGAGGAAAACTCCACTTGTGCATATGACCCAAATTAATTTAATGAAGCATTTCCATTTTTCATCAAGTTAAATTTAAAAATTGATGCACTCTATTATTATTATATTACCCTGATATCTCCCCATACCTACTTATCCCATTTTTAAAGACAATTCAGAGTGTCTTTTGCAAGGGTTTCTGCAGTGTTGCTGTAGTTCTGCTGGTTGGAATTTGAATTCATCTGACTCCATCATTTGATGCCATCACAAACCAGTGTTTTATTTGTGATAATCATTTATAAAGCAGTTTGTGCCTGCAAATGTGTCCCTATGTGCAAGTTTAATTTATCAGTACCACGGAACTGGATAAAAAATAGGAATGAAATTGCTAAATAAAGATTTTTTTGGTCACATAATGCTTATACCCCAAACAACTGGAAAGGAAATAAAGGAAAACTATATACTTAGAAGAAACATACTAAGGATTCTGACCTGCTAAATACCTCGACCTAGAACAAGAAGCACAAGTTCTGAGGAATTAATTCACCCCAGTGATAAATATCTATGTGGTACTTACTTGTATATTAGGTTGTTCCTGGTTTCTTCTCCATAAATTGAATATAGAATATATTTGCTATTCAAAATGTCTACATGACATATGAAATTTCCAACAGATAGGCTTGTAGAGTCTCTCCTTTTTTCCCCGTGATTATCTTTTGCAAAAATGAATCAAGGACAGGGCTTGTTGTTGCTTAATCCTTCAACTGTTGACATGGATACATCTTTACTATTCACAATTAGAAATCCATCAGAAATTATTTAAAAAATCTGAATATGTTTCTACCACAATGTAGGGGGGGAAAGGCTGTCCTTCCCTTCAAGAAGCCTGTACCTATAAATAAATCAATCATTCTTTAACCACAATTTTATAGGTGGTCTTCCCCAATCCCCAATTACAAATAATACATTTTATTGGTGCCTTTTGGGATATGATGTGAAGTGACATCAAAGTTACTTCTGGGGAAAAAAGTCTCTCTTGCCTCCACCTACCAAGACTGAATGCTCCTTAATAAAAAAGACAAACAAGTAAGTATATGCACTACAAGAACATTTGAAATTGTTTATAATAGTTTGTCCTTTTAGTCCCCTAAAAGGAAGTCAGCTTCCTTATAGTGATCTTTTCATTTATATTCTTTTAGTTGTAGATGCATTTTCAGAGGGGACTGTTATCCCAATTTCTTATCACTAACAGTCAAGTTCCCAGAGTCTAGTTGCTACATTTAAAAAAAAATCTAGGTATAGCACTACAAGATTGGGGAATTTTTTTCTAATCTTTTAGGTCATGAGCCTCCACCTGTATGTTTTTTTATCATGATTGTAAGTTGACCATCACTTACATCACCATATTCAATTAGTTTTTAGAAAGGAGTATTTGATAAGGCAGCATAATGTGAATAGTAAGTATAAAACATCCCTCCAAAAGTCTGTGACATATTCTAACGAAAGGAAGGGAAGGGAACAAAAACATAGTAAGCTTTTATTATGTGCCATGAACTGTGCTAAAAACTTTACAAATTTGATCTTAATTGATCTTCACAACAATCCTGAGAGTTAGGTGCTATTATGATCCCAATTTTACAGTTGTAGAAACTGAGAGGGACAAAAGTTAAGTGATTTCCCAAAGTCACACAGCTTGAAAATGTCTGAGACTGCATTTGAACTCAGATCTTCCTGACTTCAGGTCCAGCCTGCTATCCACTATGCCACGATTTTATACAGAGGCCAAGGGATGTGTGGCTCAATCAAAGGAGTAATCATAGCTCCTGGTTTCAATGTATCTTTTTCCCCTCTCCCTTGTGGACCATCCAAGAAGTTTTACTTCGATGTGATCTAGCTTCTTTCCTGAGTTCCTTATGGAGCCATTAATCTATATTCTGCCTATCCTTGGATTTATTGCTAATGGCTCCTTCATAGAGAATGCTAGAAAATCCAAAGTACAAAAGCTTCTATTGTGGAACTTGTGGAGTGGAAGAAAACACAAGTGTTCCACTGACCAAATAATTCTTTCTCAGGGGTAGGTAGCTTTTTCTCTCTTCCCTACCGACAGATGCTAACTCGGCATTAAAAACTTCCTCAGCCTGAGATTTGCTTACTTTTCTTTTTGGATGACCTCTTGGGCATAACCAAATTTTTTGAGCCAATATGATTTTTCCCCCTGGGAAACATCACTTACATTTCACCAAATGGCCACCAGAGGCATCTGAATTTATCAAGGCCTCTTAATATTTAGTTGGAATGTCTTTATTAGGTTTAATTTGATCAAGCCATGTCCGTACTAGTCAAGGTAACTAGATAAAGCAGTTTATCCCTTTCTTTAGGTGAGGTGGGATAATTTGCTTATTACCCAGTCAATTCCCACAAACATTCTTTGTGACCAGTTTTGATGTTTGCTGTGCCCAACCAATCTACTGCATGTTTGGAGTCTATTTGGCAGACTTCATAATCTCAAATTAGGCTAAGCTACTTACAGACTTGGGGAGGATCTACATTATGTTTTTTGAATGCCTTCCCCAGTGCATTATAACAAAGTGATCGGGAACATTTTTGTGTCATAATCCATAATGAAATTTAATAATTAACAATATTCCCTACTTCTAAATACAGGGTAATACAATTAAAAAAAACAAATATAACTTAATAGAGTTCTAACAGTTTCATGACTGTCTTGGAATTAATTTTTTTCCTAAACCAAAACAATCAAGAAATGAAAAGATGAAAAGAAAATCAGGCCCCATTTCCTCTTTACTTTTTTTTAATACGGGAGGGGTACATAACAGAAGACTGGCCAGATGGACCCGACCTCCACCACATCCTCAGAGTATGCACAGCATGTTCTTCTACCTTCCTCTAAATCATGTCGGGAGACCTTTTGAGGTTTCTGTTGTAGGCCTCCTCTCTGTCTTAAAGGAGGCATTGGTATAACTGTTTCCAGTCCATTAACCAAGTGTTGAAGAAGCACACTTCTGATTGGTTATGAAATGTGAACTTAGAGTACATATAAAAGACTCTCTTGGGAGCAATTCACCTTATTTTTGCCTTCTCTTTTGTTTAGCAAGGATAATGAGTTGCTGTAGGCCTCTGGAAGGAACACCTCTGTGGTACAGTGGATAGAGTGATGTTCCTAGAATTAGGAGTACTGGTGTTCAAATCTGGCCTCAAACACTTATTAGCTGGGTGATCCTGGGAAGGCAATTAACTCTGTTTGCCTTAATTTCCTTATCTGTAAAATAAGCTGGAGAAGGAAATACGAAACCACTACTGTATCTTTGCCAAGACACCCCAAATGGGCCACAGAGAGTTGGACATGACTTAAATGACTGAACAACAGCAGACCTCTGATAGTAGAATCAGTCTTGCAATCTCTCACTCAGAGCCAGCATGAAATAGTCAATACATGGTTCTGTACATCCTGGGGCTTACTTTTCCCATCAAAGTTGTTAACAAGCCCTACTGTTGCCCTATTGTTACTTCTACTCCTGCTGTGTCTATTCTTTCCTGCCTTAAATAAAGCACTTTTTGAAGATTGAAAACATGCTGTGACCTCATGAGCTTCAAAAGGTTGAGAGAACACCAGAGGTACTAGGATAGGAGTCCTTACCACTTTTGTGTATGTGTGTGTGTGTGTGGACAGCCCATCCAAGTCTACCAGCACACCCCTAAAGGAGAGAGAGAGAGACTCAGTCCAGCAGTGGTTTCATCCAGAAGTCAAGATCCTAGATCTTACAAACAAAGGATTTTGTTCATTGTCTCCGCCATACTTGGAATTAACTTGACAGGAAGGTGCTGCTGAGTATTAGGGGGAAATTCTCTCTCTGTCTCCCTCTGTCTCTCTCTGTCTCTCTCTCTGTCTCTCTCTCTCTCCCTCTCCCTCTTTGCCTTCCTCTCTTTTTCTATTTATATAGATATAAATAGATAGATATACATATAGATATGCACATATACTTACATTCATATATACATACCTACATACGTACTTTTCTTGCTATATCTTCTCAGTAAATATCTCTTTGTAAAAGGTAATCAATCTTAGTTGATTAAAATATTCTATGCTTATAATCTCTGGATATTAGTGATGATATAAGTGAGATAATAACTCTAACTTATGATTAATATTGAGAAGAATATACACTGGAACCAAGGCTCCAAAGCTCAAGCTGATAACACTAGAAAAAGTACCCTTAACTTCTGGAACCTTGAAGGTATATGTAAAAGTCGTGTGCTCCTGACTCGTCAGCTCAAGGAGAGAATGTGCAATATAAAGTCATTTTAAATAGTTATTTTGATTTTATTTATTTAAATTTGCATTTATTAATACAAATCTTCCTGTGTGGATCACAATTTTTCACATTCAGCTTTTCTTAGAGCTCAATAATATTCTTTTACATTTTATGCCACAATTGTTGTTTTTTCCAGTTATTTCTCAATAGATGGACACAGATTTTGTGTCATGTTCTTTGCTATGAATATTTTGTTACTAATTAGACCTTCGTTTCTATCTTTTGCCTCTGTAGTGTATATGCTCAGGATACATACAAGCTTTTTATTGCTATGACAAACAGGGTTGGGATTCAATTGTCAGGAGATACTTGCATATCCTTAATTAGGAGATATATACTTTCTCTTTGAGTAGATATCTCCACTTCTGAAAAGCCACATTGCTGCTCTCCAGTGTCCCTTATAAGAGAGGCAGTGTTGTACAATGCAGATAATGCCACAGTTTTAGTTAATCCTCTGCCACCAATGAACAAATTACCTTCAGATAAAGTACATAACCTCTTTAGGCTACAATCTACTCACTCAGAAGGTATTTGTGTGAAAAGTATTTTGTTTCTGAGTTGAACCAATGACAATAGTAGAAATAGGTCTATACCTTGTCAGGAGATAAATGGTTTCTAATTCTAGGATCTAATTTTAGAATGTAGGTTTCCAATGCCTTGAATATAGGGATGAAATGAACCTTAGAAGCAAAGTGCATTTATTCAAGAAATTATTATTGAAAACCTGATGCAATTAAGACATAATTGTCCAAAAAATATAGGATAGTGATTAGATAGGGGCTGGGATAGAGACTGGACCTATGATTTCATTGGGATAGATAATTCCCAGGCTTGAAAACTTCCAATCCAATTCAGCACCTACTTCTGTAACTTAAAATATTAGAGTTTCCTATAGCACCTGAAGCTTATTTAATTTTCCCAGGGTCACACAGTCATTATGTATCAAAGGCAGAACTTAGACCCGAGTCTTCCTAGTTCAAAGGTTAGGCATTGATTTATAAACATGCCTGATATGATCTATAAATATATTCATATTTGGAGCCTTTCCAACAAATTATTCTAATTTACATGACTTGTGTATAATGTGGTAGATGATGGAAGATTTGTTTAATATGACTCCACATCACAGTTGGATTTTGGGGTAAACGACTCAGCATTTTATAGATATCATTGGTCTACTCTGCTGATCTCTAAGAAAATATTACGATAAGACTTTTTCTAGTTTCCTGAAGATTGCCACTTTTCTAATAATGAGCAATTCAATTAAAAGAGATAATTAGTTTATGATTGCATTAACAGGTATTTAATTGTTATTTTGCTTATACTGTAGTTGCTTGAATATTTAACACAGCATCCTAATTAAAATTTATGCAGGCAAGTAATAAACACGAAATATTGACGTTAGAGATTTTCCTTGTTAATGTAACTCTAGTGTTAATAGAATGTTTGAAAATGAGAATACAATCTGTTGATGATATGTGTAGAGTGGGAAAGGACCTTGAATTTTAAATTGGCATTGCTTATTAAGAAACAGTAAAATGTAACTCCCTCCACCCTAACAAGTTCCAAGAACATTATGCTATTTTATGTTATTTTGTATCAAATCTATGGTAATTTATATACAATGCAATATACATACATGTTTATAAGGATATTATTATCATTATTAAAGTTGCTGCTGACATATATGGGTTAAGAGAAGTGCATGGGATGTTCAGGAAAAATGAACACCTCTGGTGTGAGGGCTTGCTAAACCCTTTTTAGGGCTGCTTATTCGATTTTGGGGTGTGATCACCTGACTCTCACCTGTGGTTCCAAGAAACTGTACCATGACAAAGGGCCACAACTTGGTAAGACCATCTTGGCAGATGGTCTAATTGGTGGGTGGGGAACCTGAGTCCTCAAGGTCACATGTGGCCTTCTAGATCCTCTGGTGTGGCCTTTTGACTGAGTCCTAGTTTTACAGAAGAAATCCTTTTATTAAGGCAATTTGTTCTGTGAAATTTGGATTCAGTCAAAGGGAAACACTTGAGTACTTAGAGGGCCACATGTGGCCTCGAGGTCGTAGGTTCCCCAGCCATGGTCCATATTGTGGTTAACCTATGTGCCTCAAACCCATTGTTGAGTTTGGCAGTTTTCCACCCCAATCAGGTGAAGACTTCTTGGGTGGAATGGGTAGATGAGAACAGTTTGCTCCAATGACCATGAAGGCAACTGAAACAAGCACTGTGGAGTGCTAAGAACTTGGTCAGACATCCAAGACTCCAAGATTATTCCATGCATCCTGGTCCATCACCAGTTATCCTGACTTTTGTCACACCACTGGGCTTTGATGATTCTGGAAGAGAAACTGAAGCTGTTGACTTTGTGCAATTCTCACTCAGTTAAATCCTATTCACATACAAGTCAAGATATCACTGTGTGATTTCACCAGTCCTCTTTGAAAATGAAGGATGAACAACAACAACCATGTAAATTACCACAATTGATCCCTTATAACCCATGAGATAGGCAGGATTATCTCTGCTTTCCTGGATGAC
Source organism: Trichosurus vulpecula (assembly GCF_011100635.1). Classification (NCBI taxonomy): domain Eukaryota; kingdom Metazoa; phylum Chordata; class Mammalia; order Diprotodontia; family Phalangeridae; genus Trichosurus; species Trichosurus vulpecula. Next base: position 179,451,343 of record NC_050579.1, read on the forward strand.
TAACATTGGACTCTTATGAGTCAAGTGACTCAGATGAGCTCACACAGCTATAAAGAGGCAGATCTGGAATTTCAGCTGGTCTTAAATTTCCAACTCTATTACCTAACAGCTGTGTTATCATTCATAATTTTTCATTAACTCTCAAAAATGCAGTGATTGATATGATAGTATAGAAATGATATTTTACATCTTCAATTTTGATAATATTTTCTGGGAAAGATTTTTTAAAAATATTTTGCCTATTTTATGTGCCCTATGCACCAATATTTCTGTTCAGAAGTAATAACCACTTATATAACATTTTATTTCTTTCACACTCAGTGCAATAGTGTTAGGTTAATTCAAATTAACCTGAAATTAATTCTCCAAAATGTTCTTATGAGATAGTTGAGATAATAAATAGTAATAGATTTGGGTGCCCCATCATCATAATCCACATATGCTTTATTGATGTTTCCATTAATAATTATTTAAAATAAATATGATGCAATTGGAAAGGTGATTTGCAGAATTCTGTTGATGCTTTAAATTAAAATAGATAAATTAAATTGACTTATTTTTCTGAGGAGTTTTTCAGCTTTTATTTTACTTCCAGTTTCAGAGTTATTTCAAGGACACATGGCTAGAGTTATTATAGAGATCTATCCAGTCCAAGCCAGTATGGTGTCATTCAGCAGTGTGAAGTCAGGCACAGGTGGCAAGTCAATTTGATCCATTGCCTAACTACACAGCCATTCTCCTCTTGCACTTATTCCCTAAGCAAGAAGGGGAAAGCTTGTCTTATAATTCCTGTCTAAATCCTATAACACCCAGCCTGTTATCCTATGCACAGAGTGTCAGATTGATATATTTTAACTTTGAGTTGGAATATAGGTTTCTATCTCCATGCAGAATTTCAAAGTTTGGAAAAAGAATCAATAGAATCGGGGACTCATGCATTTTCTTCTCTGTGGCATCCGTCTTCCATGTTAGGGCTTTTTTTCCAGTAAAGAGCTCATCATGCCAGATGGGAGCATACCCATTGGCCAAGAGTGATATAATAGTCTAGCACTATTAGACATTTGAGGAGAAAAGTTTTAGTGTGGAATCATGGTATCCTTGGCCATGAAAGGGGGAAAAATCCTCAAATTGGATGGAAGAGTGTGATTAAAAAATGTGCTGAGCCCAGTTGATTTTTTTTTATTTTGTGCTATTCAGGACTATAATATTAAGATTTTTTTATTAGTGTTGTCTTGTTAAACATGCTATTAGGAGAAAAGGAATTATGTGATAAAATGGGATGTCCTGGAATCTCTACTGGGCATCATGTCACTAGGCCACAAAATGCCTAATGGTCTTTGGGATAATTCTCAAGTAGAAAGGAGAAAAGCTATGCACTGATCTGTGATTGGGGGAATAGTCCAGAAATGAGGTCACAAGATACTTGACAAGGGTTGTGGCACTATCAGAGAAGAGGGAGGAATAAAGAAGAGATTTTATGAACCTTAAATTGAAATGACTTGGCACCAGATTGGATATTGTGATCCTTAGAGACAAGGAGGATGACTTTTCTCTGGGTAGTAAAAGGAAAATTAGGACTTACATATAGAGAGATATATGCTCACCAAAGGTATATGCCACTATCATAGAAGATGTCTTATTTTAAGTTCATATGGAAAAATGATTTCCTACTCCTCCATATGCTTTTGTTTCCCAATCATATCATGTTCAGAATATCATTGAGCCTTCTCAATAAGATCCATCATTACTTATAAGTGACTGACCTAACAATCTATACAAGAAACATGGGATGAAAAATGCCTATTGTTCACATTATGGCATGAAGTTTGATGTCCATTCTATGGAGTCAGTTTATTATACATGTATCTGGGACAGGAGCTCAAGAGGAACAGTATCCAAATTGTGCAGGAAGAAAAGAGAAGAATAGATGACATTTGAGATATCAGGAAGTCCTTTAACAATCCTGAGCTGTTTCAGGGTTACATATATATACACATACATGTACATATACAGATGTATACATAAATTAATATATGACTTAATGAATAAATGAACAAATGAGCAAATAAGCAAATCAATTAAGATCAATCTTTCTAACCCAAATGTTTTCCTGAATATGATATGTAATTTTTTCCATTCTATGAATATCACAATCTCTGAATCACAAAAACTGCAGTTGACCTAAAGGACAATGGAGAAATGCAAAATGGGTATCAGTAGGGCTTCAGCATATTTCCAGTGATGACCTATACAAAATAAGGAGAATAAGGGATACCATTAAAGAAATAGATGATGATTATAAAAGAAGGCCATGTAGCAGAAAGCAAGCAATAACAGATGTACACCCAGTTCTACTACCATGTATAAAATATCACACTGATAGAAGATAAATATGTAAAGATTGATGGAGAAACATAGGTGAGAACTGTATCAAATGAAAAGAGAATAAAAGGTTGTGATTTGTACCCATGAAAGTAGTTCCTACACCCACAAAATTACAGGCCCATTGATACTGAAGTATTGAAATAAGAACTGTTATAGTTGATAATAGGAAAGTAAAATTGAGTGGAAGAGTAAAGTTAGGAAAGATCTTCATACAAATACTTCTGACTTTTATTATGTGTGTGACTCTGGACAAATTGCTTTCACCTTCTGAGCTTCCACTTCCTCCCCTGTAAAGTCAGAAAAATCAAATCAGTAGCACCAACCTCATGGAAATATCATATCCCTCAAATGGGATATGGTACGGTAGACAAGGTTTTTTCTGTAAGCCTAGAGTGGCCATTTATATGCCATATATTATTTTTATTGCTTATGATGTCATTGTGAACTACTGTTTTTCAGGGCAGCTTTATGTGGGGTCTATAGTCATAAGCTTGGAAGGTGGGAATGCTAAAAATATTTATGTAGGGAGATAGGAAAACCAGAATTACCTGATTTTTTGATGTCTTTGAAATTCTGTTTGTCTATTAGGAACCATTCTTTTAATTATTAATCCAGTTTATCTCTTTTCGTAATCTTAGATCATTTTTGACTGTGTTGATGGTGCCAAACCGATATTTTATCTTTTATTCCTAGCTTTATCTCCTACAACTTCTTTGCATCTACTATGTCCTCTATGTCTAAAATTCCCTTTCTTTTACTTTTTGTCTGTTGAATTCCTAGCTGAATGTTAAATCCCATTTCTCAGGATCATAAACAGCATCTAGGTGACACAGTATATAAAGTGTCACCTTTATATCTTATCTTTTTGAGGTCAAATCCAGCCTCAGGCACTACCTTTGATACTGTAGGCAAGTTACTTAATTCCTATTTACCTCAGTTTCCTTATCTGTAAAATGAGCTGGAGAAGGAAATGGCTAACTACTCCAGTACCTTTGCCAAGAAAACCCTAATGGGGTCATGAAGAGTCAGGCACAGCTGAAAATTACTGAACAACAACTCAGGATCATAGAATTAAGAACTGGAAGAATCCTAGAACATAAGTTGTTCTAACTCTCTTGATTTTTAGACAAAGAAGCTCAAATGTTATTTCTTCCATGTATCTTCTGTGATCTCCCATGATCAATAAGAGCCTTTCATTTTTTAGACCAAAAACATTTTGTTTTTCAATTGTCAAGTGCCCTTTTCACATTACATTGTTTATTGCCTTGATAAGTGTTTATTATTATCTCTCATTTAGACTTAAGCTTCATAAAGAAAGGGACTAAATGTCATCTGAAATTAAATGTCTTCCCAATAACTAGCTCAGTGCTCTGCACACAGTGGTAATTTGATAAATGTGAGGTGAGCAAATAAATGAATTCAGAAATGAACTGACACAAAGGACACAAAGGACAAAAAAAGAAATAACAGCCCCCTAAAAAGTTAAAAGTAGAATATGGCATCAAAAAAGTTTTGTGAATGCTTGATATAAAATGGATGCACAGAGATGCTAGAATGTTGTGGGAAAAAAAGAGAGAAAAATTTTAGTTGATGTCCAATCAGCATTTTCCTCTTCCTGGTGCAAATATATACCAGAGGCCTGACCATAATTTTCTTTATGCCAAATTAGTATGATCTTATATTCAGGTTCACATAACACATGCCACTACTCATATATGGTATTATGAAACATTATGGAAAGAAATTCTAACGTAATTGGGAAGTTACATTCTATATTGCTTACTTTTATAATTCGAAGGATTCTTTTTTTTTCTAATAATGGCATTTTCAGTTGCTGCTTTGAGGATTTTCAGATCTACTATAAAATAGGAACATAATTTTAAAACCAGGAGATATCTTAGAGACCATCTAATCCAATTTCCTTATTGTATAGAAGAAAATGAGGTAAAAGAAAAAAAAATTAAAAACCTTGCTCTAGGAAATATGGGTAGTATGTGAAAGTGGAAGCATTTGAATCCGGGTTCTTTAATTTCAAATACTGTACAAATATGAGACTATAGTTCTAATTGTAGATACAAATCAAGAATGTACTCCCTAAAGAGGAAGACACATGGAAAGAAAAGGGCAGGGTCAAACACAAGTTTCTATGAGATATAATCTTACATTAGTCAGATGCAGTCTTTAACAGAATAAAAGACCAATCTTAGAAATAATTTGAAGTCACACCCAGGTGAAGTAAGGTTAGTGAGGGAGGTAAAGCTCTTCAGTTCCTCTGTGTAGGATTTTTAATGCTCAGTGCTCTAACCCCTTTATACCATCTCACATTAGCTTTAGCTTTTTTCTTTTTTAAGTCTTTCTAGTTTCTTAGGACAGGAGACTTCGCTGATGTCAACAGTACTGTGCCTTCATGCTCTGAGGTATATCTCTCCTCTCTGTCTCTCTCTGTCTCTCTGTCTCTCTCTGTCTCTCTCTCTCTCTCCCTCCCTTCTGTCTCAAGAAAACCTTAAAGCACCCATTGTGGAGAGATAACCACAACCTCTAGTCCTGATCTTATATTAAATTTCATTCTTTCTACTCTGGCAAGAAATACAACTTCGAGAGTCTTTTGTAACTTCTGACCCTTTGCAAGGCAGTCAATCTAAGCCTTTGCATGTGAACTATGTCACTTTGTGTGTGTGTAGCAAGTAGGCATAAAGTGAGGGCACCATGGCAGATTCATGTATATCTATTTGCTTCATTTTCTTCTTTTAGTTACCCATGTCTTATTTCCACACATTTCTAGCTACTTCATTTGTTCTTCAAAGAAGATAATAATAATGATAATAATAATAATAATAATAACAATAAAAGAGAGTGAGACTTGAGATACCTAAGATCTAACAGGTATAGTAAATTCCTGGATGAGTATGCTCCCTCTATCAATGAATGTCGAAGAGAGTTGACAACAGAGTTGACAACAGAGTAAGAGTTTTGCCCAGAGTCATATGACTTGAACTAGTCTTCACTGCTCTGAGACCAGGTCCCTCTAGCCTCTACATGAGGCCATCACACATAATCATGTTTATAGAGTGCTTTGGGATTTACCACACGCTTTAAGCATCAACATTGGCAGTTCTTATTACTTCAAGAACATCACCATTCTCTCCCTTCTTTCCCTGTCTCTTTCTGTCTCTCTGTCTCTGTCTCTCCCCACCCCCCCATCTCTGTGGCTGTATGTATGTCTGTCTCCCTCAGTCTCGTTTTGTCTCCTAACCTCCCTCTTTCCCTCTCTTTCCCTTTCTCCCTCCCTCACCTCCCCCCTCAATATACCTATTTTTCTCACTCTCTCATATGCACACATACTTACAAATATGTATAAGTATATATCTTGTATCCAGTGATATTGGTATCCTGACTGTTTTACAAACAAGATATACCATCTCTCTACTCCAGGCATTTTTTATGACTATCTCCTATGTCTAGAACTCTCTCCCTTCACACTCTGACTACTGAACTTCATGGCATTTTTTAAGTCCCAATTTAAAATTGTACTTTCTATAAGAGGATTTCCCCAACCTATCTTATTTCTAGTACTTTCCCTCTGTTAATCATTCCTATTTTCCTTTATATAACTTGCTTTTTATATACTTATTTGCATGTTTTCTCATCCATTAGATTGTGTTTGGTATGGTAATTAGGGTGGGACTTTTTTTTTACTGTTTTCTCTTTGAAATGCTGAGATAATCAAGTACCTTTGATGAGTTTTGCTTTTCAAATGTAATGGCAAGCAAAGTGGACTTTTTGTTGTCTTTATTTTGGAGGGCTTCTCAGCACTAAGGAATCTCTGATTGAATCTGGAGTCTTTGATGACCTGCTTATTTCAAGGGAAGACCTAGTTCACATGTGTTTGAGTCACATGGTTATGATGCCCTCTAACCTTGAGCAAGGTTTAAGTCACAAGAAGGTCTAAGTTATGTGGGTTTGAGTCACATGGTTGTCATGCCCTTGGACCCTGAAGAAGTATATACGAACTCAGAGGTTAGCCTTTTGACTTGGTGGGCTCTCACTCACTTGAAGAGTGTCTTGTGAATTGACCAGATGAGACTCTGGGTCACCATTGTTAAGAGCCCCCCAGCTTTGAAAACCCAGCTTTTGGTGCTTCTTTTTTTGGTAACTATGTATGAGAGATCTTGATCAGATAAATAAAGTCTGTCTGTTGATCTGTTTGTAGTTTCTTTTGGTATTTGCTCTCAAGTTCAAGGTGCTGACTTTTCCCCCTGAACTAAGTGAATGATGTATGTATAATTAAACTGAGATTGTTAACCCCTTAAAGTTGCTTTCCTTAGAAAAGCAGATCAAAGAACTGTGCTAGCAGCCCTTCTGTGTGCTTTTGTTGGTGACCTTTCACCCCAACAGCTGCTAGCAACACTGTTGTTAGAGTGTCTTGAGAGCAGACTCTCTTTTGCCATTTTTGTATCCCTAGCATGCAGCATAATGCCTGGCAAATAGTAGGCATTTAATTGATTTTCTATGACTATGCCTATAGTTGTCTATGCCTAATAATTAGCTATGCCTAATTACAAGTGCCGCCCATTCCCTTAAAATGTGAACTCCTTCAGGATAGTGAGTAGTTTTTTTTTGTTGTTGTTTATTCTTTTTACTTTCCTTTGTATAGTAACACAATACCTGGCACATCATAAGCACTTAATACATTAGTGTCCACTAATTGACTAACTGAAAAAAATATAAGATATAAACTGTACTGTCTTTTATACTAACAGTAACCCTCTCTCTATTTTATTTCAGTTCTCTATACACAGTTTAATCACCCCCAATGGAGCAACACTGTCACTTTCTGGGAATATACCCTTTCTTGGCATGTCCCTTGTGATGTAGTTGTGGCTGCGGAAGAGGATGCAGCAATTAGGATCGGGATATATATCATTTTGCTTCTGATAAGATCCAGATTTATAGAGCTATTATGGATCAAGAATATTGGTGGCTTTGTTTTGCTGGGAAGGCTTAACCCTCACACTGCTATAACATCAGCCATGACTATTGAAACCTAAGAATTTATGGTATAGATTTGGGGAAGTTCAAGTTAACTTTGTCCAAAATAAATTGATGTCGAATCCATCTGTGGATATATCCATCAGGAAAGGCATAAAGTAATTTTTAGGATTTAGGCTGAGAACTGAGATCCTGGATAACCCCCTTGCTAACTGCTTTTAACTTCCTCCTCCTTCAGAAACTTCTCTCTCTCTCTCTCCCTCCCTCCCTCTCTCTCTCTCTCTCTCTCTCCCTCCCTCTCTCCCTCTTTCTTCCTCTCTCCCTCCCTCCCTCTCTCTCTCTCTGTCACATGCTTTGTTTTCCTGAAGTGCTTTTAACCATCTTGATAACTGCTTCTACCCTAGGGTATTGGAATATGTTTTTTAGTAAAATGATTTTTTTTATGATCCTTGTTGCACAAATATAGAACCTTCACTCCAACAAGTTTCCCTATATCTAATACATAGGATCAAGGGTTTAGAACCAGAAAAGATCTTAAATGAACCCTTCATTTAACAAATGATTAAACCTAAGTCCTGAGAAACTGGATGACTTACCCCACTTCACACAGGGCATATTTGTCAGAGTCGGGATTTGTACATGGGTACTCAGCTTCTAACTCCGGTTATCTTTACCATGACTGAGATTGCTTCAGAACAAGGGAATTAGTACCTTCAGAATAAGGAAATCTAGTTCCTTCCTTCCTTCCCTCATTTCCCCCCTCCTTACCTCTTGCCTTTCCTTCTTTCCTTCCTTCCTCTTTACTTCCCTCCTTCCTTCCTCCATTCCCCCTCCCCATCACCCTCCATTTATCCCTTCTTTTCTTCCCTCCTTCCTTCTTTCCTCCTTTTCCCCTCTTGGCTACTTATATTCCTTCCTTCCTTCCTTCCTTCCAACCTTCCTTCCTTCCTTCCTTCCTTCCTTCCTTCCAACCTTCCTTCCTTCCTTCCTTCCTTCCTTCCTCCAAATCCATAAGTAAATAGGCCACATGATATTGTAAGTGACTGGAAAAAAGTTCCTCAGGGAAAAAAAAAATGGAGGAAGCTGATGGAAGAGTAAGTACATTCACTACTTCTGTTCATGAATGGAAATGGAAATGTTGAACAGGAGGAAATTTTAACCTAGAATTGAATCAAAAAGGATGTATTTCAATTAAACTGAGTTTTGTCAGGAGCTCTGGATCTGATCCTTCTGAGGTAGGTAAGAAATAGAAGACATATTATGTCATTTGAAGGAGATGAATCCCTCTCCACGAAATTGATTATAAACTTATGTCCACAGGCATAGAAAGTGATGGCTTTTGTATATTTCACTTACTGTTTTATATAATGTACTGACACTTGAAACTTCACTAGGAAATACAACATTAATCTTTTCCAACTGTGGTGAATGATAAAAGAAAATGTGTTAAATATATGAAGTCGAGAAATAGAAGCGTACATGGATCCCTCAGCATATGCAACCACTAAATTTTCCATACTCATGGGGAAGAGAGCCTGTATGAATGAAATCTACTGACAATCCCCAAACCTCATTTCTGCTATTTGCTTCAAATGCCTTCGTTCTCAAACTTTCATAAGAAGTGTTATTGATAACAAGATTTCACAAATTTAAATTTTAAAGGCTTTCATTCCTTCTTTCTTGGTAGCAGTGCAAAATAAAATGGCAGATGGTATGTGGTACATATAAAAAAAGAAGCTGTGTCTGGGTTTTCTTCAAATTGAATAATTAGCCCCCAGATAATTGAGAATGCCCATACATGTCAGTGGAATAAGTTGCATTTCTGAGAAGAGTCTTCTTGACTGAGAATGCAGAAAGCTGTTCTTTTGGTCAGGGCAAATTCCATTATCAAATTAATATCACTTTTGCCTGATGTCTCCAGACTCCTGTTATGCAATGTCAGGAAGATATACTCAATCTAATAAGACTGTTTTTTGTAACTACAATAATCTGTGTCAGCAGATTCATAGTAAAGATAAGGAAACTAGAGGACCATCTGATGCCAGAGCAGCATTTTGTGCCACTACAAGATTTCAAATAATTTCTCTTCCATCTTTTCCTTTATTTTGTAAAAATCCAAGTTTTTGAAATTTTAAAGAGACATACCTTTTATTATAAGATAGACATATAAAATAGTCCAATTTTATATTTTTCCTTGTCACCAGTCTAATTGAGTTACCAGTAACATTAAAGAAGCCTCAGTTTGCAATATGAGGATAACAAGGAGAATCTGCCATGATTAAATCTAGTGAGTATCATGTTATAACATTAATAATAATACCAGATTTTATAGTGCTTTAAAGTTTAAAAAGTGCTTTATAAATATTGTCATTATCTTTATTAAAACTCTGGGAGGTAGGTATTATTACCGTCCCCATATTACAGATAATGAAACTGAGGCAGACAGTGATTAAAGCACTTCCCCAAAGACATGCAGCTAGTTTGTATCTGAGGCAGGAATTGAACTCACATATTACTGACTCCAAGTCCAGCATTTGAGCCATTTTGGTTTGTTTTAAAGTGAAAAAGAAGATGTATGCACATACAGTAAAGTACTATATAAATGCTACATACACATACATATATACTTATATAAACACCATATGTATATATCTATATACTCTATATAAATATAACACACATGTACAGAGGTAGATGCATACCTATGTGTTTGTATACACCTATGCAGGCGTGCATGTAGTGGAGCAATGGATCTAATGCCTGGCCTAGAGTCAGAAAGATGGTTCAAGTTTGGCTTCAGACATTTACTAGCTGTGTAAAATGACTTTGCCTCTTTTTGCCTTGGTTTCCTCATTTATAAAATGGAGAAACAACAAATATTCTTTTCCATACACCTGCATAAGTGCACCTTTATCTCATATTGTTTTTTCTGGAACACATCCTGCTTTTCAAGTGGACTGGTTTAAGGAGAAAAAAGTCATTTACGATAAAATGAACACTGGACGCCTGAAGCAGTTGATTCCTTCCTGATTCTGTCATCCCAAAAGAACAGAGTTTAGCATCACCAATGGTCTTCTGGACACCACTGGTGGTACAGGATAACAGAGACAGGGCATAAAACAGAATGGTTTTGTTGAAAACAGGTAGAGGCTTAATCCAGGAGCCCTGGCAAGGTCAAACTTGACTATATAAAGTTTTCTATTATTAAAGCAGATTTAATTGGATTATTTTTCTGATATATTGCCCTTTTTACTGCATTCAGACACCAAAAGCCTGGGTAGAAATAGGATAGATAGTGGCCTGGTTTCATTAACTTTCATTTGGATAGATTGTAGGAAAGGTAGACCGGGATCTTGTTACCGCAATTCCCAGATCCCTGGCTCTAACCTCATCCCCGGACTCCATGTATAATTTCTAACAGCATTTGAAGTCCATTAAGTGCTTCCTGTGGTCTGGAGCTTACTGAAAGGAAATGATATTATCAGAACGAGGAGACCAACCTGATCATTTGGTAGAAGGTTCAAATTAGCAGAGACAAAAGCCAGTGATTTAGGTCAGCTAAAACAAAACAAAACAAACAAATCTTACATATTCTTATGTTTCTTTGATTTGTTGTGAAAGGAGGTAGAGTAAACTAACAAAACTTTTGTTTTCATCCATGAAAATAATAATTGATATTAATATAACATTTAAAGGTTTGAAAAGAAATATATGTGTTTTTTCATAGGAAACTCAAAACTACTCTAGGAGCATAGATATTATTATCCTAATTTTTCAGGTGAAAATCTTGAAGTTCAACAAGGTTAAATGATAGTCAAATAGTTAGTACTTGGCACATAGTAGGAACTTAATAAATATTGTTGATTGATGGATTCCTGACTCCAAATCTAACATAATCCATTATATCACACTGCCTTGAATTAGAACGCCTACCTACAAAAAATTGTGACCCGGCATGATTCTACTTTTATTACCATAATAAATTTCATTCTCTGCTTTGTATAGCATTTCAAAGAGTTGGTGGTGGCTAGTACCTTTTGTGTAAACCTCCTTTGGTTACCCCTATTGAAGGGTGGATTGAAAAAGTTCTAAGTTTTCCTTAGGTAGGCACTGTCTGCAGTCGATATAATTCTCATTTAATTTTTGTAAATGATCCCAGAGACTGTACCATCAATGCAAATTTATGAAATTGAAAATAAATAAAAAAGCAAATCATAAATAATGCATAGCTCTTTCCCATCACTCTTAACCTTTGTCATTGTTGTTCCATAGCTCTAAAAAGGCCCATGTTGCAGAAGCACAATAGCAAAAGCATAATGCAGAAGAAAAAGACTTTGCCTTTAAGTAAAGAGAATCCCATTATAACATACATTTATACATTAAGAAAATCTTACCTTCTCATGTTATTGATACTTAAATGAAATCATTGAAGACAAAACCAAAGTTACCAAAATATGAATAAAATCACAAACACAGAAATTGAAGACTTTCTCTCCCTATTAAAAACATGTAACTACATGTATCCTTTCTAGTAAAAGCTGAATTATTACTGAATCATTAACCCCAGCTACCACATAAAATGTTTATGTATATATTCAAGACTGCATCTCTCTGTTCAACCAAGCAGAAAGTCAAGGGGCTATTCATAGGTCCTGCTCATTCTGATATGTCTGCACAGGAGAATTGATCTACTTTATTTCTGTCCTGGGATAGATAGCTCCTTCACAGGCAGCCTGGTGGCCCTTATTCCCATATTAAGGCAAAATTGGTATGGAAAAACACAGTTTAGCCAATTAAAGCTTAGATCTCAGAAGCTCAAGGCATCCACCAGCTTTAACCTCCCCAGGAGCAGGCATTAAAGGTGTGTGCCACCATCCCAGATAAAATATGAGTTTAGAAGGGAAGGCAATTACTATGTTCAGAGCATTGTTATGGACACATGCTCAAAAGAATTGGAAGAAATGACTGGAAAGAGGATGCTTTCTATAACGGATCAATGAGTTTTTGTTATCCATCATTGCCATAATTGCATCCTCTCTACATAGTCTGAATTGGTCCCAAAGAATTGGTCAAACTCTTCAATCTTGTCCTGTATTAAAGGTTATGTCCCCTTTGTTAAATTGGTATAAATATCTTGCTTCTAAATTAATCATATAACTTACAAAAATTGTCTTACCAAAAAAAGAAATTATTTCAGTAACTTGTTTTATATCTTTTTTTTACCTTCCTTCTTAGCTCCCTTTCTCTATCTCTCTGTCTCTCTGCCTGTCCCTCTATCTGCCTCTGTCTCTGTCCACATCTTTCTGTCTGTCTCTTTCTACTTGCTGTTTGGATTTTACAATCCTTCATAACTTGGCCTCTTCCTATCATTCCAGTCCTCTTGTGCTTTACTTTCCTCCATGTTCTCTAACAGTCACTTTTACTGGTCTACTTGATGTTCCTGGTACATGAAATTCCATCTCTGTTCTCTGCGTTCTTGCTCCCATCTTATGCCTATAATGCTCTATTCCTTCACTGATGCCTTTGAAATGACCATGTTGTTCTTATAACACTATACAAAGAAGCAGAATGATGTGGTAAATAGAGAGAAGTGACAGGAGTTATGAAAACCTGACCTTCAACTCACCTATTTTTTTCTACTTCTTAACTGTAATCCTGGGCAAGTGACTTACTTCCAGTGGCCTTTTCCATTCAACCTAGCAGCTAGAGCTTTCCCCTCTATGATGATCTTCCATCTACTCTCTGTATAGATTATATGTACCTACATATTTACATTTCATCTTCCCCATTAGAGCATAAACATCTTGAGAACAGTCAATTTTCATATTTATTTATATTTCTAGAATTTAGCACAGGGCCTGTCACAATCTAAGTACTTAATAAATGCTTATTATCAACTAATTAGCATTTTATGCATGTTAATCACATGCAATATCCATGGCTATTGATAAATCGTGGAAATAAGCAAACATTTCTTAAGAAAATACTATATAGGAAACATGGCTCTAGGTTCTGTAGAGATTAAAAACATAGAACACAGTATCTCTCTCTAAAAGGCATTTATAATCTAATGACTGAAAATACCTGAATAAAATTAATAACTATAATATAGCCTGTATATGATATATGCCTATACTCTGAAGAGAAGCCCGGCATCACCATCTCAAAACCTTCATATCATCTGTAACTTTTTCCTCTTTCTGATCTCACCTTTCCTCGTTGCATTGAATTAGTTTACAACTCATGTCAAGTCTGTCTCCATAGCATTTGTATTATATATTTATTTTTCTCCATTGATAAAACTTTAATTTTAACAGTTCCCACTACATTTTCCCTTGATTATTGCAAAGGGCTCATGAGCAATCTCCATGTCTCTAGACCTCTTCCTATATAGTCTATCCTTTAAAAAACCTAACAGACTAATATTCCTAATGCCAATGTCAGATCATGTAAGCTTTCCACTCAAAAACATTCAGAATTTCCAAATTGAAAACAGAATAGCACATAAATCCCTTGGTCTTGAATTTAAATTATTTACAATATGATTCCAATTTAGGTATGTGACCTCATCAATCAATCCACAAGAATTCATTATGTATCTACTAGGTATCAGGCACTGTACTAGCCATTGAAAAGACTTTATACCACCTTATTTATTCCATGTTATAAAAAAGCTAAACTAGTAATTGTTCCCTATGATTAAAAAAAGTGACTCTAATTTCTCTGCACTTAAAAAAGTCATTTCTTTTGTCTGGAATATGCTTGTCCTCATAGACATCTTTTAAAATAATTTTCTTGGGGCAGCTAGGTGGTGCAGTGAGTAGAGCACCAGCCCTGGAGTCAGGAGGACCTGAGTTCAAATGTGACCTTAGACATTTGACACATATACTAGCTTTGTAACCTTGGGCAAGTCACTTAACCCCAATTGCCCTGCCAAAAAACCAAAATAAAAAAATAAATAATCCTGATCCTTCTTAATGACATCTTTGCAACATTTCATACTGTTGATCCCCTTTTTTTAAAAAAATAATTTTCTTCTTTTCAGTTTCAGCTTACTCTCTCCTTGCTCATCCATGTTGCTTTCTTGGATTCCCCTGGGTGAAAATATATTCTTCCTCTTCAAATTTTCCCCTGGAACATCTTGTCTAGATCACCACTACCACATTCCACATTTTGTATTAAATGTGTTTATTCAAAAGTCTATAAGAAAAATGAATGGCAAGTGCAGTGTTATATTTCATATTAATATTTCTAGCAATGAGTGCATAAATAGGTTTTAATAAGTGAATGAATTGATGAATGAATGCATGTGGGTGAAAATAGAGTCATGAATTCAATGGATGTTCACAGGCCATAGGGGTCACTTCCACTGGGCTGATTCATGAAAGCTCTGCATTGGAGATAAGGTTTTAACTATCGATAAATGGAGATGGGGTAAGGGCATAGGATCATAGAATGTTGGAACTTGAATATTAGAGATAATCCTGTCCAGTAGTAGAAAGAGATACAGAGAAAAGAAAACACAAATAGTCTTTAGAGGTTGAAAAGTAAGCTGACACAATTTTGTTAGCAAAATCAACATGACTGAGCAACAGTATCTTTAATTGTTGTGTTGATTTATTGCTCTCATCACATGACCTACAATACTTTCTTTGCTTCCATCATATTTTTTGCCTTTCTTAGAATATTCTCCATTTGAATGTACTTAAATTAAGGGAAAAAAAAAACCTTGTAGAAAAGTACTAATACGAGTCTAATGAACAGTTGGAATGTGGTGTATACAATTACTATCAGGGACATCAATGTTCCCACTCTCTTTAGACATAATCTTAAGGAGACTTTTGGTCCAAAACTATATCTATATTTATATCCATCTACATATATACACAAACATGTACATATACAGAGATATGAATTATAAATGTGTGCATATAAATACATTTTATATGAGTGTATGTGTGTATATATGCGTGTATATATAGTGTGCATATGTCTATATATCTGTATATATGTACACACATATATGCTATAAATGTAGGCTAGATTCATGAAATAATTACCAAATCCAACTCTCTATTTTATCCAGAGTATAGACTTTCTTCAGAGATGTTTAAGTAGTTTGTCAAAAGACTGAAAGGAACTCAGAAAATCAAACCATGTCTTTTTCCTCAAAGACAGGTGCTCAACTCTGAATGCCAGACTTTCCTAATTGACCCAGAGAGCCAAATATTTGTCAGATGTGGAAGAAGGGAATGTTGTGGTATTTGTGTTTATAAATGGAAGGGCTAGAATGCCTTTTCAAAGGTCTTGTTACAATTTAACATTATTAAGGTTATTGTTCTGATTTTGTCAACATTTCAGTCGCTATAAATTTTTCTTTCTCTATGATCTTCCTACATACTCATGAGTGTACAAGTATATATGTACCATTCACCTCATTGCTAATTTTTTCTTTTAAGCTAAAGGAGTTAATAAAAAAATTAATAAATGTATAATTATAGAAAGCACATTTTATTAACCTGATAATGTAGAATCCATTTGGACCTTGTGCTGTACTCAGATTTTCAAACCAAAATTCAGGCTTTTGTACATGGGATTTTTAAACTGCCAAATACTTCTAAGTGAAAAAATGCATTTTAAAAGCCTAGGGGAAAAGGGGACTCACTCTGGTTTCTTGACATCAAACAGGTCTTATAAAACTACACATTGATAAGTTAAATAAAATGAACAGAAATCATATGGATATAATCCTTCTAAATTAAATTTCCCTTAAAACGGTGATAGAATTAAGGGTTACAACAGGAAGTACTTTGTATGGCATGCTTTGTTATTACTATATTTTGTTGTTTGATACATAGCCTTCCCTCCTTAAATTTAGAACAAACCTTTAAGATGAAAGAAAATAACTTAATTCACCATCTTACTCATTATATAGCTAATATAATATTGTCCATTATGCTAACCTTAAATGAGTTATATTTCTTTAAAATAAATACAAATCAATATCCCCAGATAATACATATTCCATGCTCATCATAAAAGAAAATCCCAAGGCAGAGCCAAGATGTCAGAATAAAGGCAGAGACTCACAAAATCTCTCCCTAGGACCCTCCAAATATTGTTAAATAATGACTCTAAACAAGTTCTAGAGAGGCAGAGCCCACCAAAAGATGGAGTGAAATAATTTTCCAGCACAAGACAACTTAAAAGGTCAGCAGGAAAGATCTGTTTTACTAGGGTGAGAGAAGAGCATAGTCCAGCACAGGCCATACCAGTGCTGACTGGGCCCTAGAAAACCAGGAGCAAGTCTCAGGGTGACTGAATCAGTGGCAGCAGTGGCAGGTTCCAGACCTCTCAGCTTACAGAAAGTAAGGGGATTGGACAAGATGTTAGAAGGAGATTTACAGAGCTCCATTTCCTTGCACCAAGGGCAGGACTCTGTTGCATTGCCTCTACTTGGATCTGAGTCACAGTCCTGGGTCACAGTCCCAGTGTGAGGAGGAGCCCTAGCACAGCAGAGCTTGTGGCTGTAGGGAAGAAGGGACCCTGATCTCAGTTCCGGGGTGGAAAATAGTGCTTGTGGTCACTCATAAACCAGTGTGCAGTACAGGAGAGTAGTAAACACATCTATTCCTAGACCATATCACCTTGGAAGAGCCAAAAACTTACAGGTCCCCAGAACTATTTCTGAAAATAGCTGCACAAGAACCCTGAAGTTTGGAATGGTGCCCCCATCCACTTGAGGCAGAAATACACTTTAGCATAGACTTAAAAGTGAAGAAATGGGATGGAAAATGAGTAAACAATGGAAAAAATTCTGACCATAAAAAAGTTATGGAAGATCAAAACACAGACTCAGAAGAAGACAACAAAGTCAACATTCCTGCATCCAAAGCCTCAAAAAAATATGAATTGGTCACAGGCCATGGAAAAGCTCAAAAAGGATTTTAAAAATCAAGCAAGTGAGGTAGAGCAAAAAATAGGGAAGAGAAATGAGAGTAATGCAAGAAAATCATGAAAAAGAAAAAAATATCAATTGCTCATGGGTAGGTTGAGCTAATACATTACAAATGATAACTCTACCTGAGTTAATGTTTTTATTCAGTACCATACCAATCAAACAACCAAAAAGTTATTTTATAGAACTAGAAGAAATGGCAAAATTCATCTGGAAGAATAGAAAGTCAAGAATATCAAAGGAATTAGTGAAAAAAATTGCACAAAAAGGTAGCCTAGCCATACCAGATCTAAAACTGTATTATAAAGTGGCAATCATCAAAACTATTTGGTACTGGCTAAAAAATAAAGTGGTGCATCAGCAGAATAGGTCAAGTACACAAGACAGTAGTAAATGACTACCATATGAATTGTTTGATAAAACCAAAGATTCCACATTCTGAGTTAAAAACTCACTATTTGACAAAAAATACAGGGAAAACTAGAAAAAACTATGGCACAAACTTGGTATGGACCAACATCTCACACACCATACTAATATAAGGTTAAAATGGGTACATAATTTAGACATAAGGAATGATATCATAAGTAAATTAGGAGAGCAAGGGATAGTTTACCAGTCAGGTCTATAGATAATGGAAGAATTTATGACCAAACAAGAGATAGAGAACATTATGAAATGCAAAATGGACAATTTTGATTACATTAAATTAAAAACTTTTTGCACAAATAAAATAAATGCAACTGAGATTAGAAGGGAAGCAGAAAACTGGGAAACAATTTTTACAGACAGTATCTCTGATAAAGGCCTCATTTCTAAACTATATAGAGAACCGAGTCAAATTTATGAGAAAGTATGTCATTCCCCAATTGATAAATGGTCTAAGGGTATTAATAGACAGCTTTCAGATGAAAAAAATGAAAGCTATCTACAGTCATATGAAAAATGCTCTAAATGCTATTGATTAGAGAAATGCAAACTAAAACCACTCTGTGGTACTACCTCACACCCATCAGAGAGGGTGATATGACAAAACAGGAAAATGATAAATGTTGGGGAAGACGTGGGAAAGTTGGAACACTAATGCATTGTTGGTGGAGGTGTGAACTGATTCAACCATTCTGGAGAGAAATTTGTAACTATGAGCAAAGGGCAACCAAAATATGCATACCCTTTGATCCAGCAATATCACCACCAAGTCTATATCCCAAAGAGATCATAGAAATGTGAAAAGGGCCCACATGTATAAAAATAGTTACAGCAGCTCTGTTTGTAGTGACCAAGAATTGGAAATTGAGGGCATATCCCTCCATTGGGAAATGGTTGAACAAGATGTACTACGTGAATGAAATGGAATACTACTGTTTCATAACAAATGGTGAGGAGGAGACATTCACAATAACCTGGAAATACTTACATGATCTGATGGTGAGTGAAGTGAGCAGAACCCTGGAGAACATTGTTCACAGTAACAGCAACCTGGTGTAAAGATCAGCTTTGGTAGACTTAGATCTTCTCAGCAATGCAATGACCTACCATATTTCCCCATGTATATGATTCAACTTAATTTTGGGGCCCAAAATTTGAAAAAAAAATGTATTACGTAAAGCTATTGAACTCAGGTTTTATTCATCTGCTTGTAGCTTTCAGGCATCTTTTGGGCCCGTCTGGTACATGTATGCATGCTTAGTCCATTCAGTTTCATGAACCTGAAGCACCAATTGTGTCCTTTGAAATCAGTAACTTCTTTTTCATCAGCAATTCCTCTTGCCTCATGCTGAACCACCTTTATGGACACAGGAATTCCAATTGCCCTTTGCTTTCAATCCATATCTTCAATTCCCTCTCTAAATCATGCCATTTTGCTGACTTGCCTCTCATGGCCTTCTTCTGCAGTGGTGTTCTCAGCAAGGTTTCCTCTTCCTGTAGCCAGTGTTGGATTGTTTTCTCAGTTGGAGGAGAACCAAACTTATTTTCAGCAGCACAATTTCCATTCACTTTTGCAAACTGGATCACTTGTAACTTGAATTCAGCACTGCATGAAAATCTTTTCTGAGCCATTTCTCGGCAGAATGTGGCAAAACATAACCTAATATACCAGTAACAAATGCAAAACAGTGAGCACAAAGACAACAAGCATGAAAAAATGGGAAATGCAAGTTAAAAAATCTACAACCACTGTATAAGATGCACCCAGTTTTTAGACCCCAAATTTTTCATAAAAAGGTGCATCTTATACATGGGGAAATACAGTAATTCCTCTTTCTTCTTTCTTTTTTTCTTTTTTTTCGGAGGGGGGAAGACAAGGATATTGACTTGCCCAAGGTCACACAGCTAGTGTGTCAAGTGTCTGAGGCCTGATTTGAACTCAGGTCTTCCTGACTCCAGGGTTGGTGCTCTACTCACTGGGCCACCTAGCTGCCCCAAATAAGCTAATTCTAAAAGACTCATGATGGAAAATGCTTTCCACATCCAGAGAAAGAACTTTGGTGTTTGAATGGAAATTGAGGCATACAATTTTCACTTTTTTTTCTTTCTTGTGTTTTTTTCCCCTTTTGTTCTTATTTTTCTTCAACATGACTAATGTATAAATATGTTTAACATGATTGTACATGTATAGCCTATATCAGGTTGCTTGCCATCTTGGGAAGGCAGAAAGAAAAATTTGGAATACAAAATATTACAAAAAAGAATGTTGAAAACTGTATTTACATATAATTGTAAACACAATATTGTTAAGAAAAAAAGAAAATTATGAAAAAAGTCAACAAATTTATAAAAGAAGCACAAAAATATTGAACAGGCAAAATGATAAAAGAGGCCCAAAAATCCAATGAAGAGAATGCACTCAAAAGCAGAATTGGCCAAATATAAAAATATAGACAATAATTCACTGACAATAAGACCTCCTTAAAAATTAAAATTTGTCAAATGGAAAGGGAGGTACAAAAGTTCCCTGAAGAAAATAATTCCTTAATAATTAGAATTGGGCAAGTGAAAGCTAATAATTTTATGAGACATCAAGAAACAATCAAACAAAATCAAAAGAATTCAAAAAGTGGAAGAAAATGTGAAAATCTCATTGAGAAGACTAATTGACCTGGAAAATAGTTCCAGAAGATGTAATTTAACAATTATTGGGCTATTTGAAAAATCATGATCAAAAAATGAACCTAGATATCATCTTTCAAGAAATTATCAAGGTAAACTATGCTGATATTCTTGAACAAACTGTACAATAGAAATTGAAAAAAAATCACTGCTAATCTCCTGAAAGAGATCCCAAAAGATCAAGGAGAAAATGTAGGAAGCAGCCAAAAGCAAACAATTTAAATATCATGGATCCAAAGTGAGGGTAACACAATATTTAGTGGTTTCTACATTAAAGGATCACAGGGACTGAAATATGATATTGCAAAGGACAAAAGAGCTAGAAATGCAACCAAGAATGATCTACCCAGAGGACTTTCAAGCATGCCTGATGAAAAGACCAGAGCTGAATATATCATTTGACCATAAAAACAAGACTTAAAAGAAGCAGAGAAAGGTAAATTGGAAAGAGAAATAAAAGTTTTGATAAGGTTAAAGTGTTTATATTCCTACATGAGAAAATGATATTTTTAACTCCTAAAAAGTGTTTTATTATTATTAGGGCAGTTAGAAGGAGTATATATAGAGAGAAAACAGAGGTATGAGTTGAATGTGATTGCATGATTATTGAAAAAAATAAAATTAAGGGATGAGAAAGAAGAATTCACTTGAAGGAGAGGAAAAAGAAAAGTTAGAATGGGACAAATTATCTGACATAAAAGAGATTTTATTGTGCAGGGTAAAATGGGGGTAGCATATGAATCTTACTCTCATCAGAACTGGCTCAAAGAAGGAATAATATACACACTTATTTGGGTGCAGCTATCTATCTTTACATACAGGAAAGTAGGAAGAGGACTAGAGAATGTGGGGGGAGAGCTGATGGAAGGAAGGGCAGTTTGAGGGAGGCAAAAATCAGAAGCATAACACTTTTGAAAATGAATAGGGGAGAGAAAGAGGGAGGGAGGGAGAGAGAGAGAGAGAGAGAGAGAGAGAGAGAGAGAGAGAGAGAGAGAGAGAGAGAGAGAGAGAGAGAGAGAGAAGGATAGATGGGGGGAATAGGATGGAAAGAAATGGTTGATAATCATTACTGTGAAAAAAATTCAGTGAGTTTCTCTGATAAAGATTTCATTTCTCAGACATAGAAAATTGAGTCGAATTTATAGAAATAAAAGTCATTCCTCAATTGATAAATAGTCAAAGGATATGAACAGGAAGTTTTTAGACAAAGAAATCAAACTATCCGTATTCATTTAAAAATACTTTAAATCACTATTGATGAGAGAAATGAAAATTAAAACAATTCTGAGCTACTAACTCACACCTGCCAGATTATCTAATATGACAGAAAAGGAAAATGCCAAATGTTGGAGATGATGTGGGAGAATTTAAAAAACTGATGTACTATTGGTGAAGTTGTATATTGATTCACCCATTCCAGACAGCAATTTGGAACTATGCCCAAAGGGATATGAAACCATGCCTTGTCATTTAGGCAAAATTCATGACTTCAAAGATAACCATGACTAGGCCTGAATGGTCCAGAACTGTGGGATATAAGGAATACTTTAAGTAGAAGGCAGAGGAGTTAAAGCATTTATTGAAACTCAAAAGTAGCAGACCCATAGACCAGTGTTCCCAATTTGACATACTGGCAAGAACCTTCCAAAACCAGTATGCCCATCTCACAATAGTGGCCAGGAGGCCACAGAAAAACATCAGGGCAGCAAGCCAAGACATACTGGTGCTTCCCCCCTGCCAGTGGTAGGTCCCTCCAGCAAGAAGACCACCAGGGCCTCAAGCCCCTGCTCAGCACTCTCTGGTCTCCATGGGGGTCAGTCCTGCTTTTTTGTAGCACCTGCTGCCATCGCCGCCACTTCCACCACTTCCACTGCAGTCTCCAAGCTGTGTTCCAGCTAGCTGACTGCTTCCTCTCTCCTTCAGCTCTTAATTGCTCTCACCAACTGCCTCTTAGCTCTGCTCCAACAGTTCAGGTTCAGCAAGCTCCTTCCACCACAGGCTTCATGTCATCACATGGACCAGAACTCAGGCTCCTACCATTGGCCCTACCTGAGAGCCCCACCCCTGAAGCCCAGTGAATGGGTGGGAAAGACCTTCCCATTCACTGATTGCCTTTACACATGCATACATAGCCTTTGACCAAGCCATTCCACTACTAGGACTGTATCACAAAGAGATAAGAAACAAAAAGGAAAAGGGCCTATGTGTACAAAAAATATTTATAGAAGCTCTCTTATCAGTGGCAAAGAATTAGAAATTGAGGAGAGGTCCATCAAGTGGGAAATTTGATGAAAAAGTTGTTGTATATGATTGTGATGGAATACCAAAACCTGGAAAGACTTACATGAACTGATGCTAAGTAAATGTGCAGAACCAGAAGAACATTGTTACATAGTGCCAACAATATTGCATGATGAGCTACTATGAATAACTTAACTGTTGTCAACAATATGATGATGCAAGATAATTCTGGAAGGCATATGATGAAAGGTGCTGTCTATCTCAAGAGAAAGAACTGGTAGAGCCTGTATGTGGATCAAGGATTCTTTTTCTTTTCTTTCTTTTTCTCTTTTGTCTGTTTTTTTCTTTCACAGAATGACTTACATGGACATGTATTTTGCATGAATACACAAGTATAAAATATGTCAAACTGCCTTCTCAATGGGGGTGAGGGAGAGAATTTGGAACTCAAAATTTGGAAAAAAAAAGAATGTTAACATTGTTTTTACGTGTAATTGAGGAAAATAAAATACTAAATAAGATTATAAAAAAGAAAATTCCATAAATCAAATTAAATTCACTGACTTAGGTTTTTAGTTAATTTGAAAGTTTGACATGATCTCTGAACCTCAAAGAAAATCAAAAGACAGTAAGAAGAAAAAGGCCTAGAGAAATATTATGAAAATCGTTCTTTCTCTTTCACTTCTTATAAATGATGCTAAACAAATGACTATCCTTTACTTAAAACAAACAAAAGATCTAAACTCTCCAAGGACACAGACCAATAACTCATGGAAAATCCTTTAGTGATCCATTCCTACTTTCCCCTATTCCTTGTCTTGTTGCTTGAATTGTTCTAGAACAGCACTTCAAGCTCATTATAGGTAGCTAGTTGGATTAGTAGATAGAAGACTGGGCTTGGAGACATGAAGACCCCATGGTAAAAGTGGCTTCTGACGCTTATTAGTTCTGCAAGCAATTCTTGGTTTCCTAAACTGCAAAATGGGAATAATAACAGCCCCTACCTCCCAGGGTTGTGTTTAGGGTGAAATGAAATAATGAAAATTCTTTGCACATATTAAAACAATATATAAATACTAGCTATGATTATTATTTTGAGGAATTGAAAAGTTGATACTATTTTTCAAGTGTTATTTACAAAAAATATAATGAAGATGTGATATTATAGAATATTACAATATTCAGACTTAAGGAAAAACATACATGTACACATAGAAATACTTATCCATACATATGCACAAATTTATAGCACATGCATTTACATATATATGTATATATGTGTATAGGTATATCTCAAGTATACTTCAGAAGTGATACCAAAGTAATTTTAAAAAAAATTTATATCCGCAAAATATATGTGCAACCTTTCATACTTTATAATGTCTTTTTTTGGCAAGGCAATAGGTATTAAGTGACTTGCTCAAGGTCACACAGCTAGCAAGTGTCAAGTGTTGGAGAACTCAGGTCCTCTTCACTCCAAGGCTGGTGCTCTATTCACTGAGCTACCTAGCTGTCCCCCATACTTCCTAACTTCTTAATGTTTATACTTTTATCCCAATATTTTAAAATAATTAGACCAATTATTAACTTATTTTGTGATCATGAATTTTCCCTGTATTTTTACGCTAACTTGATAAGATCAGATGACATTTAAAATGTAAATCTGAAATAGCGAAGGATTATAGTTTTTGAGATTTAATGGACATTTAGAGGTCATCTCATCCACCATCCCCATTTTACAAATGAGGAAACTGAGGCCCAGAATGATTACATGACTTGTCAAAGTCACATAACTAATAAGTGTCAGATTTAGAATTTGAACACAAATCCTCTGTATACAGAGCAGTTCCTTAAATTTTCCTGTCAATCAATAAGATTTATTAAATACATACAATATGCTAGACATTGTTCTTATCATTGCCAACGTAAAAAAGGCAAAAATAGTCTCTCCTCTCAAGAAACTCACAGTCTAATGAGAGAAACAAGAAAGCAGTTATTGTTATAAAGTAAGACATATACAGAGTAAATTAAAGATAATCAACAGAGGGAAGATACTAGTATTAAGTGGGAGAAAGGATTTTTTTGTAGAAATTGAGATTTTATTTAGGAATTGAAGGAGCTAGGAGATAGAAATGAAGAGAAAGAAATTTTCCACTTTGAGAGGCACTTAGTGAAGATAGAGAAGTGAGAGTTAGAATGTCCTATTTGTGAAACAGCAAGCTGTCCGGCATCACTAAGATTATGTATGGTGGCCTATGTAGAGGATCTTTTTTGAGGGAAAAATAAGAGTCTAGTTTTTAACACGTTTAGTTTAAGATGTCCCTTGGAAATGTGAAAAGAGATGCAGAATCTCTTTGTCAGCAGAAAGGTTAGGGAAGAATAAGGAGATATGAAAATTATCACCATAGAGATAATAATTGAATGTAATTGAAATTGTAGCTGATAAGAGGATTTCTCAAGGAATCTTCTTTATGACCAAACTCTCTTTGATTGATAAATATAAATATTACTTTAGTAATATATTTCCTCTTATTCTTTTTAAAAGTTACTATAATATTTACATAGGTTCCTTTACTGGTCTTTTGCTGAATGAAAATGCACTTGAACTTATGCACTTCTGCACTTGAACACATATCTTAAACATAGTTAAAATGAATTAGTGAATTATGATACAAAATATGTTGCTTTCATTCTATGCACACATCACCCATCCTCACTCTTTACTAATGCTTATATGTGTGGATTTAGGGTTTGAAGGAAGTATGGAAATTGAGTTTGTAGAGATGAAATTGCTAAAAAGCAAACTTTATATAATGCTATAAAGTTTGCTAATTATCACTTGAAATACATTATTTCATTGAATCCTGACAATAACTATGTTTTAGTTGCTATAATAATATTCATTTACCCCATGAGAAAAAAATAGGTTTCGAGAGGTTAAGTGAATTGCTAAGGATCACACAGCTAATAAATATTAGTGTTGGCAATTGAACCCTGGCTGACCTCTTTTAAACCTAATGCTCTTTCTTATATACTGTCTAAGGAAGAGGGAAAGGGTGTTTATAGTACAATGAATAATGGGTGCAGGTAAATGAAGTAGGGATAATTAAGTCATGAGTGAAAAATATAAGATAGAATATGGAAGCAAAGGAGGTAAGTATTTGAAAAATATTTCTAATAGATAATGCTAAGATAAATGAAGGCAAAGAGTGACTCAAGGATTAAAACAAGCTGTAGTAGTAATTTACGTATTAGAAAGAATAAGATACTTACTAGCTTTGAACCTAGAAAGAGAAGGAAATACCTGAGAGTTATTGTAGGGGAAAAATGGTTTGGCATGATGTGGTATCACAGAATAAAGAAGCTGAAAATGAGACCAGTTTTCTTTTCTTTTTTTTAATCCTTTGGCTACTTAGTAACAAAAAATGAAGAAATAGGAAATGGTTGCTCTTAATTTTGTTAGATGGGATGAAATTATTTTCCCCAATTTTCAAGTATCTGGGATTGACATTTTTCCTACATTCAGTAAAATATTGTACTTATTCTCTCTGGAGAGAAGAGGAAGAATGGAATCTTGTATGTCATTTACATTTTACTAAGTGAGGACATACAGGTTTAGTCTATTTACATTTAGAAAAAAAGTGTAGATTAAAAGCAAATCAAATATTCTAAACCATTTTTTTTACAATTTATTTCTTTTGAGAAATACCTGTATTTGACTAAAAAAATTGCTGGGAAAATTAGAAAGAAGTTTGGCAGAAAGTAGGTATAGACCAACATCTGACACAGTACACAAAGATAAAGTCAAAATAGGTACATCATTTAGAAATAAAGGGTGATATCATAATCAAATGAAGGAAACATAGAATACTTTATATCTATGATCTACGGCTAAGGGACGAAAGTATGACCAAAGAAGAGATAGAGGTAAAGCAGGTAAAGCTAAAGCAGGTAAAATGGATAATTTTGATTACATTAAATTAAACAAGGTTTGCACAAATAAATCTAACTTGGCCAAGATTAGAAGGAAAGCAGGGAACTTTGAAAAAAAATATAGCATATTTCTCTGAAAAAGGCATTATTTCTCATCTATATCTACAGATAGATATAGATAGCTAGCTAGCTAGCTAGATAGATAGATAAGTGAGTTGAATTTATAAGACTACAAGTCAGTCCTCAAATAAGAAATGGTCAAAGATATGAACAGGCAGTTTTCAGAAGAAGAAATCAAAGCTATCTATGGTCATATGAAAAAAGTTACAAATCACTAAGATTCACTGAGAAATGCACATTAAAACAATTTTGAGGTACCATCTCTTATCTGTCAGATTGGCTAATATAAGAGAAAAGTAAAGTGCCAAATATTGGAAATGATGTGAGAAAATTTGGAGGCATTCACTCTTGGTGGAGTTATGAACTGATCCAAGCATGTTGGAGAGCAATTTGGAACTATGCCCCAAAGGCTATAAAACTGCATACCCTTGTCCTAGCAAGAGTACTACAAGATCTGTTTCCCAAAGCAAACGAAAAAGGGAAAAGGTCCTATATGTATAAAAATATTTGTAGCATCTCTTTTTGTGGTGGCAAATAATTGGAATTTGAAGGGATTTCCATTAATTGGGGAGTGGCTGAACCAATTGTTACATAGGATTGAGAAGGAATACTTTTGTTCTACAAGAAATAATGAACAGAATCCTTTGAGAAAAACCTGAGAAGACATCAATGAACTGATGCAAAGTGAAGTGAGCAGAGTCAGGAGATCACTGTAGAAAATAATAGCAATATTGTACAATGATCAACTGTGAAGGACCTAGCTATTCTCAACAACAAAATGGTAGCAAAACAATTTCAAAGCACATATGATGAGAAATGGTATTTACCTGCAGGAAAAAAAAAAACTGATAAAATCAAAATGCAGATTAAAGCATACTTTTTTAACTTTCATTTTTTTTGGCCTGTGTTCTTTTTTGCAACACATTCAATATGGAAATAAGTTTGCATGACTGCATAG